>NC_030858.1:34603810-34765273 GCF_000208745.1 Theobroma cacao
AAAGATAAAATTAAATAAATAAATACATAATAACATTTAAATTATAAATAAAATATTAGTCTTTTATAATGTTAATGATTAAATTATAAATAAAATATTAATATTTTAAAAAATAAAATAAAATAATCATATATATAATAAAAAGTATTTTTATCTTTTTATTTTTTACTCCTTTCTTACTTCAAAGTTATTATTACCAACCAAACACTACAATAACTGTAATAAGTTACAGTAATTATTTATTTCCTATTCCATTTAACATATAAAATTAAGTAATAACTATTTTGTTTTATTTCCACTTCATTCTATTTTCACATTATAACTATTCTATTCTTATTTATTCTATTAACTAAACGTGCTATTAATGGCATTTATTATTACTTCTTTCTCAAATAAGAAACCAACAAACAAATTTGATTAACTTCCACCTGTTTACTCTCTAAATCTCTCCAAAACCTCTTAAAAAAAACAATATATTACTACTGTAAGGTGTGTGAGCGGTGCTATTCTCTTACCATGGGGAAACCAAATCTGGACTCGCCTCAGGTAAATCATTGGAGTAAGTAAATTGTTCCTGGAAGTTGAAGAAAGATACAGTCATCAAAACTTGGGCATGGTAGGTTACAGGACTGGCCTTGTTCACCCATTGTCTTCACCCTTTGTCGCTAACCTACTATCCCTTTCAAACCTCAGATGGGTGCAGCAAAAAGCTGCAGAATGGTGGTGATGGAGCCGTTTGAATTTGACTGTACCAGGCTTGTTGTAATTATGGTTTTTAGGGGCACACTGCTAGATAAGACATGCACTAAAATTGTTATTCCTTGCACGAGGGCAGGGTGCCCCTTATGTCGGTGAGGCATGAGGGGAAAGGGTAATATACACATTGGTGCAAATATACCAAAGGTGCAGTAAAATTTTTATAGTTCTACTAAAAATTAAATTAGCAGTAGTTATAAGATTGAATCTTGCTAATTTCATAAGATTTTATAAGTTAAATATTGAAGAGGAGAGTTTCTCTCCTATTAGACTTAAAGAACAAACCATCAACCATGTTCTCAATTTATTATTGTTGCCTATGTTATTAATTGGTGATGATAAAGCTTGTTCTTACCATGAAAAGTGTTGCAACCAAATGCAAATTAAGCCTTTCTTCATGATTAATCGATTATGCCATAGTAGATGATCAATGTGTAAGGTTGTTGATTATGGGATTTTTGACTTGGTATTCAGGCATCAATGATTGAGAAAGATAATTGTTAGGTCCATAGGACTAATCAATTGCCATATACCTTCCCTTTTGATTTTACTCATTTTTTTTAAAAAAAAATCAATTTTAGAAGTTCAAAATATTATATCATCAATAATATTTTGATCCTATAACAAGAAATTAGTATAAAGTTGAAGAAATTAATCCACACATACTCTATGGATTTGATCTTCAGACCTGGAAATCATAAGGTCTTATGTGCAATATTATATCATCAATATTTTGACTGGGCCGAAGAAGTACATACACCAGTGTCCCCTTTTTTAACTACTGCTTTCCAAGTTCCAACTTGGGTAACTAGTGTTGACTAAGGATCAAATCACTTGGAAATGTATTTACCGCCAATAATTAGCACAAGGCCGAGCCACATTTTTCTTATCAAGCACAGTGGGTTTTAGAATATAATCATGAAAATTATATCATGACCAATTATGATGTTCAAAAAATACTAAAGCTTTGACAATTTGGGACAAAATTTGTCATTTAATTTCTTGTATTGCTTTAACAGAAATCTAAACAAATCTTTTGTATTGACTAATGAAATATTTGCAAAAAGCTATTTGAGAATACGTTATGTAAAAGTATATTTAACCCCTAGTGCAAGTTGGCCAAATGATAACCATGCATACATTTCAATGAGGAAAAGGTATCTTTAGTGGTTGTTTGACTTAACTTGTTTTAACTTATTTATTTTTTAAAAATAAAAATTGAGCTAAAAAGTATTTTGTGAGACATTTTTAAAAAAATTTTAAAAACAAAATTTTTAAGAAAATAGTTTTAAAAAAAGATCCTTTCTCAAAAATATCTTTTCTCTCTGTCCCTATCGATCTCTCTTTTCTCTCACTTTTCTGTAATCATCCTTCTAGGGTTTTTTCTTTGTTCTAACCAAAATTAAAAGAAAAAAAAACTCAAAATTAAAAACTGCATTCAGATATAATTTTTTTTATTTTTTGTTATTTTTTTTTTACTTTGAAAACTCTTTTTATTGTTTGATATTTCTTAATTTATTATTTGATATAATAATTATGTGATATTTATTTGTTTTTAACTTCTTTATGATGTATATAATATTTTTTGATTATTATTGAAATAATTAGTCAAATATGTCAATGGTTATTGAGATAAATTAGATGAAAATTGAAAAGTCAATATTTATACTCTACTAAATTTAAAAAAAATTAGGTATAATCATAGGTTACTCTACAAGAAAATTAAAATAAACTTTATTTGAGCTAACAATATCCAACAGATGATGTGGCACTTCTTAACAAAGTAAATACCTTTTGTTGATAAGGACATCATTTCAATAGGAAAATGGGTTGTTAAATCAATGGCTAAACGTGATTTTTTTTACCCAATTGAATCCATTATTAATACTATTTTGGGTTAACATCAATTTTGTTCAGTTCCAAAGATCATAAATTTCAAACTAATCTTTAAAAAGTAACAACAAATATTTTTTATATTCTTTTTTATCTTTCAGCAATTCATAATATTATGGAAAAATTATATTTTTTTCACACTCATCTTTTTTTTTATTTGATTCAATTTTTTTCTCTCGATTTATTAAATATCTTTTATAGTCATTTTAATCAAAATTAAAGTTTATATAAATTGTTTTACCAAATAGCTTATCTATAAAAAAGAGTTTATAAAAAATAAATTTATCAAATAGCTTTAGTTTAATTTTAAAAATTATTATTTTTTGTAAGAAATTCTAAAAAAAAATCAAATCAAATATGCTCTTAATCATAAATCTATTTGATAGCAGATATGACCCAACTTTTCTTTTCTTTCATGGTGCTTCATACTCTTTGAGAAAAAGTACCATATTAAAGATTCCTTAAAGATAAGTATGGTGAAATGTCATCCATGAACTAAGGTCTAAATAATTTGAACCTTAGAAGCACATGGGAAGGACAAGGAGAAAAGTCCAGCAATAAACATAGTGTTCTAGAATTCGGAGATAAAAAAAAGGAAACAAAAGAGTTCCATCAATAGCACTCCCCAAATCCCCATACAAAAAAAGAAGGGTTATTGGAACATCACTTAGACAATATGTTTAAATTACTAATACTAATTATATGATATAGTCTAAGAATATATTTGTTCACACCTAAGTAAATCTGTTGTCAATAAATGAAGGGGCATCACTGATCTATCTGTTGCTGATATGACCAAAAAAGTAACCACTCAATCTAATAATTCTTGGTAATAAAAGTAAAAATTAAAAGAGAAAAGAGGTTGGTGTCATGTAATAATAATGCCTGGGAAAATCAGGTGGCACAAGATCTCAAATATCAAGAAAAATGGAACTACATGACCCCATTTCATGTGCAAAAGCAAAGGTATACGACAATGGCTGAGGACAATCTTACTGTGCGGTGGAGCAAAGAAATGGCTGACTGGTGGGTCTCACCCCCCATGCAATTCTGTACCTTTCCATATATTGAGATGCAGATACTGTCCAACAAAGGAGAGACTGAAGACTTTGCCCCCTTGGGTCATGGTTGGTACTACAAACGGTGAATTGGGGTCGTGGTGCGTTTGCCACAGTGGACAGATGGGACTGTGGAAGTTGACACTAATAATTTTGTTGCGTGTATAAATTTGTTTGAGGTTTCTGTGTGAGGTTCAAACCTCAAACTTCAAAAGGGTGTGTGCAGAGTGGAGAATCAATGGAAGGGTTCAAGCATCTTGTGGTTGTCAAGTTTAAGGAAAATGTGGCGGTGGAGGAGATTGTGAAAGGAATGGAAAAGCTGGTTTCAGAGGTCGATGCTGTCAAGTCCTTTGAATGGTGAGCTTTTTGTCTTCACAGCCTTTTCCTTCTTTAAAAACCTTTGGTTATGGTCATTAAGATCAGCTGCATGTTCTTTATACCCTTTCACTCACTTGGTGGGAAGAAAGTCTTTAAAGAAAGAAGAAAACGAAGTAAATAAATCATTGTTATGTTGATTGTATTTGCAAATTACTTGGTTTAAGTGATATCATCATATTAGCTCTTCATGTGAATAGTATAAACATTGTTCCGTTTTTTGAAAAATTGCACATCTTATGGACAAAAGCAAGAGGCTAAAGAAAGTGGGAAACAGCTAAAAACTTGGACTTTATGGCTCCTAAACGAAAGCTCATGTGTTCTTACTTCCTAGGTTTGACAATAGGTTAGCCTGCATGTTCATGATGCCACTTTTTCCCTTCGAAAGTGTTTTTCTCCATTAGAATTTGGTTAGGACTTTTGTAGCATTTAAGCAAAAACTGAATCATTCTATTGGGCAACATCAATAGACATGTCTAGAAGCGCTTGTTTTCATGATCAACTGAATCTGTTCTAACAGGGGTCAAGACATCGAGGGTCAAGAGATGCTTAGACAAGGCTTTACCCATGCCTTCGTGATGACATTCGACAAGAAAGAAGACTACACTGCATTTGTCAGCCATCCCAGCCACGTTGAATTCTCTGCTACATTTTCAACAGCCATCGAGAAGATTGTGCTGCTTGATTTTCCATCTGTTCTTGCCAAGGCTCCAGCATGATCCTGAAAATCTTTCAGCAATAAAAAGCTACCCAGGAAATTAGTATTTTGACTATTTGTATGCTTATCTCTCTTGTATGAATGCATCAGCATTTATCTGCTTTTGTGTTATGGCTTGCCATTTCTGTCAATTTCCAAACAATCTCAATTTGTATTATTAATATGCATCACAGACATTTAGCTTGCTGATTAATGGACCGGTAGCTGATTGCTGAACTGAGGAATCATAGAATCCTTTTCACTGCACTCTTTTTGAGCCTTACTGCTAATCCATACGCGCCAAAAAATCCTGAAAGAGGACAAAACTACTTTTTTGACTTCGCTGTTCCTGCTAACCCAATGTCATCGATGAATTACAAATAGGTTAATTAGCCTTAATCATGATGGTCCCATCTTAACAATCCTGTCTGCCATAATAATTCTACAGTGGCACCAAGAGTATCAAAAAAAGTCATAGACAATTTCCATCAAGATAGCTACTTCTGATTGTCATAAATTTACATGTAAATTTGAGTAAATTAATTATGAAGAAATGCATGTACTTAGCACTAAAGGCCTTGAACATGATGATCTATAAAGATACATGAAGAAAGTGACCAAGCATGTGGGCTAAAGACCGACCCATCAGCAAAATATCACAGAGTACTCAGAATTGTGAGTGTTAGTAAAGGGAGAAAAAGGCAGAATCTTGTAAAGGATGTTTAGAGGAAAGCAAATATTCCACTATAAAAAATGATCAGTCCATGTGAGGATGCTAAATTTCAAAAGTAAATAAAATAACAGATGAAAGATAAGGCCATTTCTTCCAATATTATTCCAAAGATGCCACCAACAACCAAAAAGACTGGGGAGAAAGTAACATTCCCTTAGCAGATCTAAAGTAGATTCTTTGTTTTACAGCTTCTAACCTCCCCTTATCATCAAAGGCACCCTCTCTGCAATTTTGTTCATATCGTCTGAAGGGCCAAACAAGCAACAGGAAAAAGGGAAGAGAATGCAAACATCCAAGAAACTCAACATTCTACATTTTCTCCTTTCCTTCGTGCTCTTCTTTACCACCTCCACAGCCCAACACACTCCCACAAACCACTGTGGGAAAATTGAGCTTCAAACACCTTTCCTGAGTCAAAATTCCACTATCTCATCCCCATTAAACCGTATGATCAAATGCAAATCTCAGAAGCTATACTTTAGAACTTCTATTGGTCTTTTTCCTATCTCTTCTATTGATTACACTAGTAAAACACTAACAGTCTCTCACCCCTCTTGTTCTTCTTCACAGCAGTATGTATCCCCTGCACTCCTCTCTGCTGGTTTCCCTTCTCCTCCTCACCCCAACTCACTTCTTCTCTTCAACTGCTCACACAAAAGGCATCCCAAATCATCATTGATCCGCAACTGCACTCGCTTACACATATGTGGAGCTGCTTTTGAAGTCCAGGAACCAGAAATTAAAATGCCCTATTCATGTCTACTTGTTCAAGATGTTGAAAAGCTTGACACTGATTTTCATCCAAATGATTTGAGTTGCTCAGATTACAGGAGGGTATATAGAAGGTCTTTAAGTGAGGAAGACTATGAAGGAGTTGAGCTGGGGACAAGGATTTCTTTCGACATTCCTGACCATGTACCAGATATCTGTAATGAATGTAAAAAGCCTAATGGCAATTGTGGTGTTGGGTTGAAGTGCATCTGCCATGCAAAAGAGTGCAGTAAGTACCATTATTGCCTGATCTCTTCATTTTGTATTTGATCTATAATGCATTTCCGATCTTATGATATTTGATTACTTTAATGGTACTTTTGCAGAAGATAAGGTCATTTCGGCAGCCAGATCGCTGAGCACTGGTATTAGTTTCCTATTTCCCTTGTTTTCCATCATTGTTCTGATGAATTTCCGGAGAATATGAGCAATTTTGAAACATCAAAAAGAGAGAACAAACACGTATTTTTTTGCTCTTCTTCCTCATGGATGTAAATTTATATCTCCACTTAGTTTTCAACTGGATTGCTCTTTATGTTTTTTATCATTTATCCATAGTTACACACACACAGAGAGGAAATGCACCTAGTCTGAGCCTTCTATTTATGAAAGCATCAATCATGAAATGGTTAATGATGAAAGCATGCCTTATCTCTTTATCATCCCATGGTTGATATAGTGAGAAACACATGATCATCAATTATCCAAAATCAATAAGCATTTGATCTGTAGTTAGTGATATAAATAACATTATTTATGCAGCTAATATGCAGGACAACGTTTTGCATCCATTGTTTAGACCTCTACATTTAAAAATAATTAAAACGATGAAGACTATGTTAATCATGTAGAAACCGTCCATTATTGATGTACTCGGTTGACTTGAATAGCTTTCATACAAAGTTATCAACAGAGGACATCTTCTTCTATATAAAATATGATTATCAACAAAATCGAAATGGCACACTTTACACAGACCACTATCTGTTTCCTTATGGCTAAATGCCAGCTATACATTGCTTCTTAGCAGGGAAGTAAATGTCCTGTGTCCGTCCTGAATCTACTTCAAACTGAGTTTGTCACAGCCCTGTGTTATGGTTTAAGTTGATTAAAAACAATTAAAAGCTAGATTATCCAGAAATAGTTACTACTATTATATATTTATTTACAGTGTATTTCAGTTATCATTTCTGCATGATATTTATAACATATTAAGAGTTTTTTAGCAATCAACTATGAAATAGTTACTGCTATTATATATTCATTTACAGAGTATTTCTGTTATCATTTCTACATGATATTTATAACATATTAAGAGTTTTTAGCAATCAACTATGAAATAGTTACTACTATTATATATTCATTTACAGTGTATGTCAGTTATCACTTCTACAGGTTATTTATAACATATTAAGAGTTATTTAGCAATCAACTATAGCTTGGACCAGAAAATTACCTTCTGACATGTCAATATGCATTTGACATCTAGATGCAGAAGAAAAATCTGGCAAATAGCTCACCTAAATATCAAAGCTGTGATCAGCATACATGGCAAGAGGAAAAACAAAACCTAGAGAAACCATTTTATGCTAAGCACACAACTTTTATGACACCATAACTGCAGTGTTTTAGCTTTCATCTATTCAGCTTGGACTAATTCATATATCCCATGATCAATCGCTAAAACTTCATTTAGAACATCAGATGAAGATACAAAGTGTCTCAGCAGCAAAGCAAGTAAATACAGGCAGCTAGGAATTCCATAAACAAGAGAAAGCAACTTCATCTATGAGCAGCATCAACTTGTACTCTCAGAACGACACAAAGATAATTAACAGAGCTGGCATACTGAAAACTACATTGAGATTATACGGTGATCAAGATCCATCAAATTATGTACAGGGGAAAATAATTGAAGAAAACCAAAAGAAAACATAGTGACCATTTTGTTGGTGTCTGGTGAATATTTAACTGCCTCACAGCAACTTTGAATACAAACCTTGAGTTGCAAATGAGGCCATCAGGAGAAATGGAGTGGAGAAGGAGGCATCCATTTCCCTTTACATAAAGCTTCAAGTTCTGAATGATGAAACAGGAAGGGTACGCTATTGAGTTCGCTTTCATCCCACGACCCACAGGTGATAACTGACAAGACAATTAAAAATCAAACAAGCTCATACGATCATTAGAATACTGAGATGCTATCTGATGAAATATATGTTGTTAAATTCATCTTTACAGGCTATGCAAGGCACTTTCCAACTAGCAAAGAATCCACAAGAACTATTCCCACACCATGGGTCACTCAATCTATTTATTAAGCAATATCCTCAACCTGTAAGAAGCTTACTGGTATCAATATGAAGAAAAAAAAATTGAACTAAGAAAGTTGGAATAAAACTTGGCTATTGACAGAAACAGGAATCATTATAATTTTAAAGAACACCCTGCAAACACCAACAAAAAATGATTTCATGAACGGTATTTAAGAGACACCATTACAACAAAACCGTGCCACCAATGGTTATCCGTTGCTTATTTTAAAATGATTAAAAATAAAATAA
The DNA here is from genome assembly GCF_000208745.1 of Theobroma cacao. Taxonomy (NCBI): domain Eukaryota; kingdom Viridiplantae; phylum Streptophyta; class Magnoliopsida; order Malvales; family Malvaceae; genus Theobroma; species Theobroma cacao. Next base: position 34,612,658 of record NC_030858.1, read on the forward strand.
ACAAATAAACAAACAAAAAGAAAGAAAAAAACAGATTGAAAAAGATCATATTCTTCTCGTATTCTCTGCATTATAAGAAAGGGAACAATGACTGATCAAAAGTATTCCTCAACAGTAGTAACTAGAAACTTTTCAGATGATGACTCACCGAAGCATTGTCTCAGTCTCTGGGCAACACTCCCCTCTTAGGCACCCAAAGTAGCTTTTGAATTTGCTTTGACAAGAAGGGCATCCCTTGCTTTTTCTAAACTCTCCTCCTCTAATACCATGCCTTAACCCTTGAGTGGTCTTTGATGAAAAGCCCAGCCAAGCCAACAGCGGAAACCGAGGCTTCTTCCCCAGAAGTTTGTTCTTTGCATTAAGGTATAGCCTCTTAACTCTGCAACTCAGAAACTGTTTCATCTTAAAACCTTTAAACTATTGGACAAGTTGAAGAATCTGAGATAGTCATGATTGGTTCTTCCTCTTGTTTAACTTGCTTTTATTCATTTTTTTTCCTTCTACTGAAAGGGAGTCCATTTGAGTGTGATGTAAGACTTTAATTAAACCCTTGAAGGCCTGCACCACCATAGTTAATTTTGTTACACAAAAACAAGAAGTACTACAACTTTAAGTAAAGAAACCATAGACAAATTGTAAGAGAAAAACATTTTACAATCAAAATCTTACAATGATACTTTTACAGGTAAAGCAAATTCAAAGAGACAGAAAGAAAAGAAGATGGGCAGAGAGAGAGACAGATTTAAAGGTTTCAAGGCAAAGTGCACGAGCGGGACGTGAACTTTGGGTACTGACTGTAGTAGTACTGTTGGAGTCACGATGTTGCTACTCACGTGCGCAACCACGTTTCCTGCCTCGCCTGGCAATCTCAATGCTATGGGCTTGGGCAGCCTTTCTACACTTTTTAATCTACACCCTATCTACGGTTTTGGGCCTGCTTCTACTGGAGTCCAGCCCTGTTTGGTTTCCCAGAAAACCGTCCAGGAAAATGTATGCACCAAAATCAAAACATACATCTCTTGGCATTTCTATGTTTATAATATTTAGGGTAGAAGGCACGTGTCTGGCAATCAGTTGAACCTAACTTGTTATAAGTTCCATTACAAGGGGAAAAAAATCTCCACGACAAGGGAAAAGCAGGTCAAGATTAGCGTGTCTGAAGCCACGAATTATAACTTCTGACTGGTTGACCAACTCTTAAGTTTACATCAACTGTTGATGTAAAATAAAGTTGTGACAAATTTGTAAATGGGCTAATTAGTTTGATCTTGTCAACTGGGATGCCATTTTGTAAGAGTTGGTGAACTTCCACTACGGAGAATGGACTACTTGGGCCAAGTATTGGAGATACAACAAACCGATGTGATAGGAGTGAAGAAAACATCTGGGGTGGATTCATGAACCATTTTTTAATTTTAATCCCAAAGATTGCACAAGACCATTTTCAAACATATATCAAGTTAATCCAAATTTCATATTCTTTTTATAAAGGAAAAAAACACCCAATGATTATGATGGTGATTTTATTATTACCATATTCTATGGTAGGTGTGTCCAAAGTGTTGTTACTGTTTGATGAGGATAGATCAGGTTTTTTTTTTTTTGTAATTTTTTTTATATTTAAATGGTAAAATCTTCTTATTACATGTTGGGGGGAAAGATGGAAGTCAAAGTGATATAGAAGAAAATGAACCAATGGCAGCTAAGTTTTTTTCCAAGCAGGTGAAAGTTTAACTTGGACCTTCTTACTACATGATCTGAGGTAAGGTACAAAAGGCCAATCATGGTGATAGTTGAATGATGTTTTAATGTAATTTAATACTACCTTCCCTTCATCAGAAAGCAAGAGTTTTCTTTTCGTGTGGTTTTATCTATTGAGTATTGAGGCTCTCATGGATTGTTCAAAAGAAAAGAAAGGGTCACAAGGAAAATGCAAGAGGAATTATGATCTGGTGGTCCTGGAACAGAAAAAATTTGCAAGACTGGTGAAGAATAGGTGGAATAATCTGTCAAGGAAAAAGAATTTGTGGTGGAAAATCAAACCCCATCATGATCTCCAATACACCAGGTCTCTTTGCTCAAATGAAGGGGAGGGCAGAAGAAGTTCCAAGTTCATTGCTTTGTAGGAATTCCTCCATCCATGATTACAGAGAATTTCTAGATGTCAAAAGAATGGTAGAATAAGAATGAAAGAAAATTTGGGTCATCCTAATTGGGTTGCATGATTTCATTGACTTTAATCTAAGGAATTATTCTCAACAACTGCAATTACAACAACAAAGATTGATATATAAAAGATTCTCCTCTTGTTGATCTAGTTCCTAACTAATCCCACATACAGCACCAGTTTGGGCTTCAAATAAAATTTGAAACCATTCATAACAATGACGAGAAATTGTGAGGCTCAAGACTCAGCACAGCCTCAATAGTCGACAAATCTTTTCACCCTTTTTCCATTTTGTTGCTTGGCTGGTGCAAAAAAACCTCCCCCAACATTCTCTTTTATGTAGCATAAAGCAAGTTTGTCTTTATCTTGTAACATTGATCATGGTGCTGGCCACCGCAATTTAAGTTGTCTGCTTTGACAGCACTTAATCTTTTGAGAGTTTTAAGCATATTTAATGAATGTCCAAACAAAAGATAAGTTACCATGTTTTTCCTTTATCTGTATAATTCCGAATTAATACGGAACATTAATGTCAGTACTAGAGAGACCCCAGAGATACAACCTTGGCATGTCTCCCCAAAGATACCAGAATTATGAACTGTCTTTAAATTCCAATATCTATTTTGAGATGGTCCACATGCAGATCTGTCCTGTTAGTCTCCATTGAAGAACATGGTTTTATGAAGCTAAGAATCAATGAGTTTGTAATTGATGATAATGCTGAAGCAAACTAGGAAATGAAATTAAATGGAAACAACAGAAGGCTGGTGAACCTACAACTATTCAACTGCTACTCTTACCATCACACATTCTGCAAGATCTTTAAACCTTTTCTGCTGTGCAAAGACAATGCCAAAGGATTTATTAGCATTTTCTTAGTTGTCTTCATTTAAATTTCACAGGTACAAAAGAAGGGGTGGAGCCAAAGAATTAATGTTACTCTTTAGCAAAGGATACCTTTTACTTCCTTAGCTTCTGATGGTCCAATGAAAAGCCTGAGTATAAGAGCACTTAATGCCTACAATTTATAGTGCCAATCTCTCAGTTAACTGAATCCATGTGTCCTTGGGAAAGTTTTGCTTCTTGCTTGTGGACCATATAATAATTCTAAAGGACCAAGGGGACCATGGTCATTGCTAGAGGGGCTGACGGGGTCCTAAGACAGAGAAGGTATCAAACAAGCCAAGTCCAAGCTTGCTAAAAGCTTGTTCAAACTTGATTGATTGCTTGATGGAACACATCGTGCGCATGTTCACAATCGTTTTCATGGCTCAATCATGCCTAGCATGCTTTTTCTATTGTAAAACAATTTTACAACGAAAATACAGTTAACATGGAAAGAAAGAAGACAGAATGTGGTCAACAATTGCTTTGCAAGAAGATGAAGTTGTTTTGCTAATTTTGGCCTTTTGGAAAACAAACAAGGGCAAGCAGAAATGATACATTATGTTAAGAAAAAGGGTAATGGTGCTTATTATATGCTTAGTAAACAAGAAACTTTATACAGTTATACCTTATAAAACCAAATTCAAATATGTAAAAATGGAATTATTTAATGGTCAAATTGTTACTGATCAATATCAGGAGATTCCCAACTTTATTTTGTCCTTTTAAGGGCAAAAGCAATCTTCCTTGATATCTTTCAATATATCCAAATGCTTTTTAGCAAATCTTCATTGATACCCTTCAAAATCCAGAACAAGCTTGTTCGGGCTGTCTTTTCGTTTACTACCTTTTCAATTATTTGAACCTCACAACAATGTCCTACATTTACATCACTCTTAAGATTATGTTTCCTGTAATTAATCTGGCAAATTTGCACTACCATCCTGAGTCTCGAGGAAGCAGATGACATGAGAGTGAGAGAAACAGATCAAAATTCAAACCAACCTTTAGTTATACCTATACTAATCAACAATTTCACATTTCTGCAACTCAAAAACTAAGATATTCTGCAGTTCAAGTTATTTTCTTTTCTCATATGATCAAAGAATTAAGTATCTATTCCTTTCAAATAGAAAGTGGGAAGAAAGAAGGAGGAAAAAGTGGGAAAAAAATTGGAAAAATTAAAAGGAAAATAAGCGAACATGAACAAAGTCAGTTTCTTTATGTGCTCTTACAGGCATAAATCAACAACGAGAATTCAACTCTGTCTTGACCTTTCTGAACCAATTTCTCCTCCAACCAAAGTCGGCTATCTAATCCGCTTCTTGTCCTGAACATGAACACAGCAGAACCAGTGGCAGGGTTGAAGAACCAGTCATGCACATCCCACATCAGATCAACTAGCAATCCATCAACAAATATTGTCTGGTTTCCTCTAAAATTCCACTGCAGCCTTTTTACGCGAATCACTGTCTTCTTGTCGATACAAACTGATAAAACTGGATGCTTTAGGCCTTCATGTTCTCCACTACATTTGATCAAAACATCATGTACAATGCCTGTATCACAGAACTGAGCCTTGGTGGAATAAAGTGTATTGCCTGAACAATGTTCTTGCCGACAAATGAGTGAGACTTTAGCAACTGGGGTGGTAGTCTTGAACTTCCTGATCACAGCTTCTTCAGCCATATCTCCTAGAATAAGGCCTATCTCTGAATCAACCATGACCAGGACATAGAATCCATCTACCGGTTCAGGTCCTGCGTCATACTTAGCAGTAGAAAGATCCCAAAACACTTCGATCTTCGAATGACCAGATTCAATCATTTTGTTGCCTTTCTTCTTCCTGAAAAACCTCAAATTCGTGTTGAGCTTGAAACATGTTGACGGGTCATCACCAAAGTTTATGCTTAGGCCTTGACCAGTTTGGTTCTTGCACCAAGTGACTTTGATCAAGAGCTGCTTCTCAGTAGAAAGAATGACTTTGTAAATACCTGTGACTGCATTCTGGACTGAAGGCACTAGGCTTGGAGGGATACAAGCATGGCTAGAATAGCTAGAACATGAAGACTGAGAAACATTTACCGCGTTTTCACTAAAACAAGAAACAATGTCTCTCATTGTAGCTAAACAACAATACTGAAGATGGTAGTATTGAAAACTGCAACTCGGTTTCTTCTTAGGAGTATGAGAGAGAGAGGGAGAGAGATCTCTAAAGGTTTGGAGAGATGGGTCCTTCTCTTTTGGCTTGTCCTGAGAAAAAAAAAAAATGAATATGTAAGAACTGGACAAGATAGGAGCCTTTGAACTCTCTCCCTGCTTTCAATTTTCTAAAGAAGAAATTTATGTTATGGAAATAACAGGAAGGCAGGAGCAGCAAGGAAATTCAGGTTATCTGACAGGCCCATATGTTATTAAATATGAATCCCTCTCTCACCTTATATAATCTGCTATAAGTAAGGAAAGAAACAGGAGAGATACTTAGATGCAGAAAACTTCAAGCTTTCTTTCTTTACTCTCTTTTTGCCAGTTCACAAGAAATATTAAAAATTCAAAAAAAAAAAAGGCAGAAAAGAAGTTGGACCTGGTCTGGATACCAGCACTGGTTGCGACATAGTGATGGAAGCTTTTAATTCCTTAACTTGGCTTTTGTGATTATCAATGCTAATTAATACCATACTATAAGGTGTAATTAAAGGTGAAAATTTTTTTAAAAAAAAACTAATGGAAAAACTTTTCAATAGAGAACCCTTTGTTTATTCATCACTCTTGTTTTGAAGGTAGATTTTTTTACTAAAAATAGTGGGAGGGAGATAAATTTTGAAGGTAGATTATTTTACTAAAAATAATGTAGGCAGAGAGTTGATTATGATGGTGAATTTTGGCCCCACAAAATAAATTTAGCCTCTAGACCCACCACCAACTGCTGCTTCCAACACACCTATGATTAAAAGCAAGGCATAATGTGAGCAAGAAAACTTTACTCTTTTTTTTTTCCTATTTTCTGTTTTATATATTCTTTCCTTTTATCCCTCTTATTATTGAATATATTGACCATAGAGATATTTAGATTAAAATATTTAACCAGCAATAAAGTAGTGTGTGACTTTTTTAAACTAGGGCTGGAGCTGGTCTACTTGCTCCATCCTTTAATACAAAAATATCATATGGTTACAGTTAAGAAGCAACATTGAAATCAATGCCAAGCCCCCTTGAACTTTATGGTCAAGATTCCTCCTCACCCCCAGCTCCCCCACCTAAAAAAAAAGGGTTTTCAAAAATATAATTCCCTTCAGAAACTGTTTAACTCTCTGAATTATTCCTCCAGAGGTGATAGATAAAGAGTAAAGGTGAAGCTTTGTTGATATGGATTAAAGTTGGTTTGCAGATATATATAAATAAAGAACCCATGATTTGAGTGCTTTAAAAAGTTTAAAAGAAAAAAGGGGGGCAGAGACAAGGCCTGTTAATTAGAACATGCATGTGGGTGTTATGTTATCATTAGGCTCTTAATGAATCATATTAAGAAAAGCTTTGAATGAGAATAGAATAGGGGCATCTACATGGAAGAATCTGTCATCAATACATAATAGAACAATTCAACAAGAGTATTATTATTTCTTCTGATTTTTATTTAGGTGAAAATTTGAGGACTGAGAGAGAGTGGGGGGATACTTTTAGGTCACATGGACCCCAAGACGGGACTGGCCCCTAGGGCAAGTCCCTCCCACCCCGGCCCCCATTTGGCCAAGTAAATGAGAAAATGCATCAATTCAAAGGTAGGCTGAAGGCCTAACTTTTGCCCTCTTGAATCTGACTGTTGGAAAATACATATCTATATCAAACCCAAACTGAGTCAATAAATCTCTGAAAGGGGACAGAAGACATTCGCACTCAATAAAGTTAATTAGGGAGTTGCACAATAGAGACAAATTCATTGGAATTAGGTATTTGTCTATTAAGACCATTTTTGGGGCATGCTTATCCCCTAAAAATATTACCAAAATCGCACTGTGTAAATTCCTCAATTGTTTTTTTATTTTAAATCAAATTTAATACTATATTAGTAGGTATTTCAAATAATTAAATAGGTAAATCTTGACATTATGTAATGACAATTATTAATCCTATAATAATTCTATACTAACTACAATTTTACTTAAAATGTGAATACAGTACTTTAAATATTTAATTTTATAATAAATACACGTATTTTTTATAAAAAAATCGAAAATATGCGCATGCCTGTTCATAACATTTGCTAAATCAACACATGGTTTCGATTGAAGCTGACATCCAAGCTGTCTTGTTATATTATTAATTTTCTTACCTAAATCCTAGTCAACTTAACACTTTACGAACACTCCCAAAAAAAGATGATTAATTACCTTAATCTAGCTAATTCATAATCTCCATAACATTTATAGTCATTAATTGGGGTTATTAATCTGTCATCATTAACTAATAATGATCCCTGCATGGGCGGCCAATGATCACTTTTCAGTTCTCCTAGAGATTAGTTCTAGGCAAAACTTTACTCTTCCCTTGGTTGCTACTTGCTAGCAAGAAGCTTTCTCTTCATTTTTTCCTTTCCTTTTTCTTTTTTTTTTTTCTTGTTGCCCATTAACATATACAGTAATGGTTAAGTTAAAGCTGTATTTTTACATAGAAAGGCAACCGTTAAGTACCTAGTTCACGAAGGAAACAACGTGAGAGCAACAAAGCAATAAAAAGGAGAATGGAATCGTACGTAAAAGGAGTTGTTTCTCTTTTGGCCTTATATCAAACCAAGAAATTCTTATCAACCCCACCAGGAAGCTTGAAGCCCAATAACTAGTTAATGTACAGACATGTATATAAGTTTTTTCGCTCTTTTTATTAAGGACTTACATTTTACTATATGAATAAATTAATAGACTGAATCAACTTTTTATTAGTTTAAGATATTGTAAATTCTTGTGAGAGTTGTGTTCTTGTAATGTTTCTTGCAAGGAAAATGTTTATTATTGGCCTTCTTTGCCTGTTGTCAAGGTCTAGAAATTGCTGGAGCACATGCCGGTTGGAGCTAGCTTCTGAAATTTACTAATAGACTTGCATGCATGGTTTATAATTACTGGGTGGAAAGCCAGAGAACACGACCTCGAGAAGAAATTACACCACTTGGCTAGCGCTCATGGTTTAGCCTATGACTCTATACTTGTTCGGGAAACAGTAGTTTGTCAGGCAGGTTGCAACTTGCAGGCAAAGCATAACATTGAAGACCCAGCCTGAGCCAGCAGTTTGCTCAAACAAAAGGAAACTGCAAAAATATAATTGAAGAGAAAGTAAAAGAAGAGAGAGAGAGAGAGAGAGAGACCTTTCAAAAGAAAATGAAATGTTCCTGTCTTGTTTGTGTGTCAAATTCCTGGTGATATCATCGGATGTCGTCAGTTTGCATACTTGCATATGAAATTATAGAAATTTGGGTCACTTCTCATTTCTCTAACATGAGAGAGAGGGAGGCCATCTTCACTAATAAAATAGGCTTGGAATTCTTAAACCAATGATATACTTCTTAAGGAACACAAATTATAAAAATATTTCGATAAGAATTCCAATTATATATATTCCATTCATATGCAATAAATGGTAATAAATCAATTGTTTTGAGATCTCCAAAGGGCACATAGTTTTGGCAATAATTAGAGTTAAAGACTTGTAAACATGTTTCTAATTAAGATCCAGGGCTAGAGAGAGAGAGAGAGACAATGACAATGAAGTCAGAACTGAACGTGATATAATTTGAAGAAAATTAGCAACTGGTACTAATTAATACCTTTAAGTGTCTGGTAGCTCAGTTCCAAACAATTCCCTGAAACAAAGGGATCATTGCTGCATTACGAGACAAGCTTTGGTCTGACCTTGTACTCGATCAGTTCGACTTGATGATGATCATGAGAAGAAGGCTCCATAAATATTAATATCTCTGGTCAACCACCGAAAGTCCTTCCCCTTAAGCTCATCCAACAGGCCAACACATTTATTTTACAGAAAGAATCAATTACCTCAGCAATATTCCATATCCACCATTGCTAAAAAAAAAAAATTTCTTCTCTTCAATGACTTCTTCATAACCCATTCATCAGCAAAAGTATAAACTCTTTTTTTTTTCTGGTAAAACTATTAATCAAATGTAAAATGACATTATAAGGACTATTAACAAGGCATGTGCAACTTTCAGTTTTCCAAGCTAATCCCAATTTAAAAATGGCAATTATAATGATGCAGTGTCCATAACAAGCCTTTTGACAAATCAAGCAATTCAAAGATATTATATAGAATGATGCAGCTGATGATGAATCTGATAGTTTTTGGTAGCTTCTTGGAAACAGACAGTCCATTTTTCCTTTGTTAAACAGAAAAGAATAGCAACTTAATCAATGAATTTATTCCCTGCAACAGTGTCTTATCTCTCATTCCCACAGCTAGCTAGCTTGCCCCTATTTTTGTAAAATAGATTACCAAGTTGATCACGTTTTATACATGTTCTTGTATGGAAAATACACGCACCCAATGCTTCAAATCTCCTTCGATCCTCATACCGTTAGGTAACGAAATTGATACACATATAAAGATCTATGCCAGATTAAGAAAATATCTGGTAATTAAACACAGTAACCTCAGTTTTGTTGCGTTGAATTGCACCCGTGATTCTCCAGTGAAAAATCAATGTACATCAAAAACAATGTCGTCCACCCAAAAGAGAAAAGCAGGAACACGGGCATGCATGTACTTGATATCATGTAATTGTCCTCACTTTGTACAGGTTCATTAAGCCTACAAAGTTGGGGAGGTGGATGTGGATGGAGATTCAGACTTGTCGTCGGGTTCAAGTGAAATTGACACCCATATAAATATTGCAAAGCTGTTATTCTTAGTTACTTGCTTGAACAAGTATTGTAGCCAAATTCTGACCAAACTTAAAAACTTTTCCAGCTCTACTTACTGTCATAATCATCAGACAATCGAGACTCAATTAAGACTGACATGAACTTTACAATTATAAAGAGTTTATGTTAATTTCATCATTGTAAAATTGCACAGTACTCAATGGTAAACATGAAGTGTGAATGATATGGAAATAATTCTGGGCCCAATCCTCATTACAGAGAATGCATTTTGAGTGAGGGTGGTGCAAAAGGGGAGTTAGACCGCAACAAATGAGACAATTTACATTGTAAAGATCTTATAACATAATCCCTTTTGGGTTCACTTTCAATCAATATCAATCATAAAGAGGTATGGATGGTACACGAGGCTGAAGGAACAAGTATGAGACAAACAAGCTTTTCAATCAATACCCTGCAAGCTAAAATGCAGGTGGCTTTCCATCGAGTAGATTCAAGATATGAACACTTAAACAGTCTTTCAATTCCGATCACACAAAAAAGAATGAAAGAAAAGAATAGAAAAAAAGGAACTGTTCTATTCCTAAGGTAAATTAAAATGGGAGGTGATTCATCATCCACCGACCTATAGGAAAATTTTGTTTTGCGGGGGGTTTTTTTTTCTTTTTTTTTTTTTTTGGGTTTTCCTTTTGTGTTCTGCTTGTCGCAATATGTATGACCTTTTGCAAAGGGGGCATTGATGCTGTTAGGTAGGAAAAGCATAATTCAATACTGCCATGGGGTTGAAGCCCTTCTACATGTAAGTCTTATCAGGGACGGCCCTTCATATCTCTTTCGGTGGAGCCCCAAAAATGTGTACCAGGTAAGTCATCGCTGTTCGAAGCCTGTCAAGCACTTGCGGTGAACCACCAAGAAACATAATCCCTACCGCCTGTCTTCCTCTTATTCATTTTTTTGTTTGAACATCTACAATCATATGTACATTTCTCTTAACACATCCTTGCAAGACCACCCTATACTGACCCTTGAAGGCTATGAAACGTTCATTAATTAAGGTTCCGTTTTGTCTCAAGTCTATCACAATTTCTCAACGGCCTTGAATATTAACACAAAATGACATGACAACAGCCATGCCAAGTAATTCTTGCAACTCTCCTATCAGGCAGGTTCCATCAGAGTTTTGAAACATTCTGTGTTCTTCATGTTCCAAAATAAGGATAAAGCAATCTACATCAGCCACAGCCACCAGCAGAAAAACCAGGGAACATCAAACATACATTGCTCGTATTAGTGGAAAGTGAATCCAACTTGCTGCAAAAAGACTGCGACTTCGTCGAACTAAAGCAGCAGCAACATTTACCCAAGTGAACTCTTCTCAATGAACACAACAGAACCTTCCTGTATTTGTTTCACATTGTTTTACCCTGTCTTTCATCCCAAGGCAATGCTACATGTTGACTAAGCAATAACTCAAAGAGAGGAATAACACAATCTGTTAGTCAATATTAATTTCTTAAAAATAAAAGAAATAAAATTAGAAAAATGGGTTTTGAACATGTGGTGGTCTTTTCTTCTTCCCCGCAAGTGTCAATACTGCAATCCCTAGTGAAGATATTAGTGGTTAATCTTAGTGTAAGCACTTTACACTTCAGCCATATAAGTAGCTTCATGATCTATCCTCATTCGGTGCTGCTACTTCATGCACTCCTCTATAACCAACTCTGGAAGCAACCAATCAAGCATAGCTAATAAAACTTGCCTAACAAGCACCAATATATGTACATGCTTAGCTCCATCACATTTCCTTCTAGCAAATCAAGGACAAAATCTTAAATGCCTTGGCTCAATGAAAACTTGATACCAAGAACAAATTTGCAAGGAATCCCACTTTCACAACAAAGTTTAGAAACTCAAGTTACCACATTATCACAAGAATCTTGTAATAAGACACACTCAGGCATTTATGAAAGTAGTAATAATATGATATATTAATCAACAATAATGGGTTGAGAGAAGTATTCAAATGTCATTTGGATTCAAAAATGGAATAATTCATCACTATCCATGGGTATATTTGCTATCCGGTTTTGAAATATCTACCTGACAAAATGTTGGTTTTTAGGAACAATTCTATTTAGGTTCAATCAACTACAAGACATTTTACTGTTTACTACGATGCTCAAGTGCAGCAATGATTTATAATTAAGAGCTCTATATAGGTTCAAGCTTGAGCCACTCACAAACCAAAAAGACTAAATATTGCAATATCAATCAGAATCTTTTGAACTCCATAGCTAGGGTTACAGTTTCCATGATGCTAAATAAACAAATGATACAACAACTAGGTTTTCTAATGCCTCATGATCTTTTACGGCACCACAGTTCAAACTTCCAATGAAATGACCAAGTAAACCATCCTCATTTCAAGAAGATAAACATTTCGAGTACAACATTAGCCAACTTTAAGCCAATCAAATTCAAAATTCTTATAAAATGGATGCAACGATAGCTACTGTTTTCTAAAACAATTATCATAATTAGTTTCTACAACATTAAAGGTTGCAAAGAATAGGCTTCTAATTACAAAATTACTATAACGACTCAAGTCCAAACATCACTAACTCAACAACATTTTAGTCCTAAACCACATTACAAAATTTCTAATGATGATTAACTTAGACCTTTTAAGTCTTAATTATCACATTCAATGTGGGATAAGGTATCACAATCTCATCCATAAGTCCTTGATGTCCTTATCAAGGTCTCACATCTTATGTGGGATGGGATATCACAGTCCCACTCTCAAATCCTTGACGTCCTCATTTCGATGTGAGATGCAGTATCAAAATCCCACTCACTCAAATTCGTAATATCCTCATCAAGACCACACATTACAATCATAATCAAGAACCATCCTACAAGGTGAAGATCTCACCAACACAATGTGAAAGTCCACATCAGACTGGCACATGCTCTGATACCAATTGTAATGATTCGAGTTCAAACACCACTAACTCAACAACCTTTCGAGAAATCACATGACCTTCGAAAACTTAAGCTCAAGATTGCAATAATAATTGACTTGGACCTTTATATAGGTTTTAACAATCACATTCATATCAAATGTGAGATGGAATATCATAATCTCAGCTGCTCAAATCCATGATTTTCTCGTCAAAGTCTCAAATCCGATGTGGTATGGGGTATCATAATTACGATGGCAACAGAGACATGTTTATCTCATTTTTATGCATTAAATTGAAGCATTCATCACCATTCACCACCGTAAACATAACCCAGCAGGTCAAAACTGGATACTATTATGGGTTTTTCTCTAATTATTCAAATGATGTTAATAGAAATTTGTAGCAAAAGAACCATCAAATGCATATTAAAATCATCACAAAGTAAAGAGGAGAATTACAAGAAGTTACTTAAAACCCCCCTGCTAATTAAAGGTGGGTAAATAAACACATTCAGTGAATTGAACCCTTCAACGCTGAATTCTGACTAATGGAATGAAAGTAAGCAGCACCACTAGATTGAGAGAAGCTCCAACCTCTACAAGCACTCGCTACTAGATGGGACTGATATAATTAGCAAATCTACCTGTCAACCGCAAAAAGACAAATCATAGATAAAGTCACTAGCATATTATACACATAACAACAATGAATTTAATATCTGCCAAATGATCTGAAAATGATGATAATATCTAGACAGTAAAAGCAAATATTATCCCATCTTTTACCTTCTTTTTTTTTTTTTGAAGAAATGCTACTTATCTACCTATGACAAGAGTTTCCTTACCAGACAGAAACCTTTCATTTACACCAGATTAGCATCTTGAGGAGATGAAATGCCTCCCAATTACGCTAAAAGATACTGAATTAACCAATTAGGTATCTTCTACTTAAAATAGATTTTACACAGAGCTTAATCCAAAGAATGCAATGCTTGAATGCACTGCCCCCATAATTGCTAAAGTGTTAATAGGATGAGCTTTGGAATTTATGACCAACTGGTTAAAAATTTAATCAATAGGGTTTCCATCAACGATAACTCACTGGCCACTGCTGAGTGGCTTAAGGTACAAAAGCATGTAAGCAAATCTACCCACCCACCCAACACCCACAGGGACAGGCAAAGAACAAAAAATGCTAAGGATAGCTTAACTCTAGTTCAAATTGTATAATTTTCGGCAAAGAATTAGTTCAAGAAAGAATGAGGCATCAGCAGCAGTAAATCCAGATATCTAAACAATTGAGTTTGGAGTTTGAGGTTTTCGGATAAGCCTACCTAATTAAATATGCTCTCTAAGCAGCCAAGATGTCCAAACAGAGTGCGTAAACCGAAAAATGTCAAAAAAGCAAAAATGGAGATACCTTCAGCACAACTTTTGGCATCACGGGGAAGCTTGGAAACAAGGCAAGCCGATGCAACCGCACTGTAAACCGGTTGAAGAGTGCTCAGTTCTCGCCGAACCAACCTTCAGAAAATTACCAAAAAAAAATTCTGAAACAATGAGATCATAGGAAAATAAAAAACCATTTGTTCTATTCGCAAAGAAACATAAGAAAAGTAAAGTACCGAGAAAGAGAGGGTGGAGAAATCCGGGTTTGGCGAAGATTGAAATTGGAGCGAAGTGAAGGATTAGGAACTGAAAATGGGACTCTCGTTCTCGTTGTTGTTGTTGTTGTTGTTGTTGCTGTTCTAAAGATTGGACGAAGAAAAGAAGATCTCGATGCAATTGTAGCTGCCATTTCTATGTTCTCTCAATCGGAAACCCGAAAACCTCTGCAAAACCCTGGTCCCCAAACCTGTGAATTTCGCCGGTTTGCTTCGTTCATGGGGCTTCGCTTAACGGACTAGACCTTAAAGAGTCCACCAAAGCAAAAGCCCATTGCTTCCAATGGACTAACAGACCTTTTTTTAACCCAGCTGACTTGCTTTCATTTTATTTTATTGCATATTACAGTAATGAAGATTCTGAATTTATTTAACGAGCGTGCGTTACTGTAGCTTCCTTGCCTAGTCTTGGTTGCCTAATCCAACTTCTGCAGTAGATGCAATTCTCATTCCATATCTCAACTAAATCAATGACCCTGCACAAATTACAGTGAAGTAAAACGTTTTCCATTCTTACTGAACAAATTGAAACAATATACATCACGAGTATTTCAAGAAGCTTTACGAGATATGTCAGATCTATACATATTCACAATTAAAACGATTCATCATCCACTGTTGATCTTGTAATTGGTATAGACCATCTCCCTAGATGGGCAGTGTAGTTTATGCACCGTATGATGCCTCTACCAGTAGGGCCGTCAGGGAAATCTACTACACTGACGCTCCCCGCATCAAGATGGAATGATCCTAGCCATTCTTTTGTCAGATTTAGGCAGTGTCCCATCATTGCTACGTACACTGAGGGATGACCAACAGCAACAACGATCTTTTCTTTCTCAGATTCGTTGGATAGTTCTGTCAACAACGAACTCCAGGCTCGCCCAGATTGCTCCCATAGTGTTGACATGACTCCATCGTCTAATCCATTTAACCAACCAGGGCGTAGAGATGAAACATCAATTGTGTCCTGCAGAACAGGTCAAAGTGAACGATTAGAACAACACCTGCAGAACACTAGAATAGAGCTGCTTATCACACTTTTATAGCACCAAAAGTGCATTTGAGACAAGTCTCTCAGCATGCAATGTTTAATAAAGAAGTGCAGATAGCCAGTCTTCATGCTAAGCTCTTGACCACAAACAAATGAAGCAAAAGGATCCTTTTGCCCATATCAATCATTGCGATGACATGAAATAGATGTAGTTCATAATTAAGATTCCAAATTTTTTCCTCCCAATCTCTATGAAGAAAATACGTGAATGGAATTAGAGATATCCTAAAATGTCAAGCTCAGTTATCCTGCCTTTGTTGATTGCCGAAGGATTTCTGCAACATCAAGGTCCTGTATATTCTTCATCTCTACATAACGAGGCACACAATCAGCACCCAAGCAATCAGCAGCCTCTTGCACCTACAATATAGACAGATTTTTGGAATTAGGGGCCAAAAGGGACTCTTGAATGGAACTCAAATACTAGCACTATCTCATTTATTTAGTTAATCATCAAGAGTGTGAGAAAGAGGGGCAAAGCAGAGTATGACTTCTCACATATTGACTGAAAGACAATGAGGATGAGCTTACTCTGGAGATAATTGTGGCTGTCTCAGCACAGGCATTCGATGGGCTGCTAACTATGGCACTCACTTTCAGATCAAGAAGCAACTCTGCATTTTTCTGGGCCTGTTAAGAACCCACTGAAAGGATTAGATAATATGACTTTCAACTATTAATCCATAGAGATGGTATCAGTTTTGTACCTGTATAACCCCAAGCATGTTCATTGGCTGATCACCTGAGTTGGACAAACTAGGCTGTGGAACAATAGAGGTAATGATTATTAATCCCAACATTTTTAAATGAGATTTTAACCCAATATGATGATAGAGTAATACAACAGACTGTGAACAAAAAATTAATTCACCATTATTCACATTGCATTCCCTCTGTAATACGAAATGTATTAAAACTAAATCAACAAGGCTTATAGGTATGCTAGTCCCAAGGACCATTCTCTGGTAGATGATATCAGTCTCAGGCTGCAAGAGAATGTGTCTGAATTTGAGAGCCCCATTTCATGCAACTTATGGTTATACATATCACCCATTACAAAACAAGTGGCAATCTACCAAGCCATCGCTTCCATACCTCTGTATCCTGTGTGGATCCCTGACAAATGAGTATGATCCGCTTGCTGGTCTTTCTTCCTCCAGAGCTCCCAGTAGCAACAGGTGAACTTGGTGTCTGCAACAAAATTTCAACTATATTGGAAAAGAAGCCATAACCAATTATGTGACCTACATAGCAGTAATTCTCATCAAAGAAAATAAATGAATTAATTGAAAGAGACCTACTGCAGTTGCATAAAGGAAAATTCTTTCCATAAATTCAGAAGTTCAGCTCAACTAAAAACTGATCTTGTGCGTAGTGAAGTGTGATAACCTGATTTAGAGTAACATCCATTTGTTTGAATATTTATAGCATGCATCAACCAAGAAATGATCAGCTGTGAGGAAAGAGAATGAAATGATACAAAAGCAACAAAAATTCAAAACAGCAATCAACTGTTGAGTCACCAGAATCATTCTGGTTTCGGCTAAGAAACCTTATTTCTGCTATAGCATATTTATAGGTTTAATCCACCACAAGTTAATGCCAGTAAGGAACAAAGTTTAAAAAGTCCAATAACTTTTAACAGTAATTTTATATCATACCTGATTTAAACGATTAAGACAGATATATGGAGACCCTCCCTCAATCCGTGGGGTGAAATCAAGCACACTTACACCACAATTACTCTGAAGTAAAACCCTAAAGTATTCTGTTCCCAGTCCTGATCATCAGGAAAGGTAAAAGTATAAAAGAAAAAAGTAAGCTTAACAATGACCATCTATCTTTGCGTACTAACTTGTAACCATAACAGAAAAAGAGACCAGTACCTATTGCTGTTGCAACTAGAGCCTGATTAACAGCATTGTGAGCAACCACAAGAACAGACTTGCTTTCATGAGCAAGGATTTTAGTCCAGCAATTTCTGGCACGTCCCCACAACTCTCTGACCGGATAATGACCATCAATGTTGAAATTTGCAGCATCAACCTGCCACTGGCGATAAGCTGGACCAAACTTTGCTTTTCCCTCATGCTTTAAGAGGCCCTAAAATCCGCCAATAAACTGAGATAAAAATCATCACAAGACATTAAACCTTTCTAACCAAAAATATACATGTGCATTATGAGTTTCAATTACACAGAAATACAAGACAGATTAAGCAAAACATACACAGAAATACAAGACAGATTGAGCAAAACATACTTGAAATGAATAAAGATCAATTTCTCTCAAATCGGAATCTGTTATAATCTCTTCCTCTCGAATTCCCCATATGATTTCAGCTGTTCTTTTTGAACGAATGAGAGGGCTGAAATAAGAAAGAAAGCCCACCTTAGCAAAGTGATGATAATTAAGAGTTCAAAAGAAAAGAAATCTTCTGGCATTACCCTGAACAAGTGTTATATAATAATACTAACATCATAGTATTAGCCATTTTCTTTAATTAAAAATAAGCAAATAGCTAAATTTTAGAACGTATCCAAGCATAATCCTGTTATTAAAGATCCATTTTTCATTACATAAAATCAAATTTTAAATTTTAATTCTTCAATAAAAAAATAATTTCAACTCCTAAATTATCCCCATATATATATATATATATATACCTATATATATAATATATATATATATATATACACGCNTATATGTATGTTTATATATATATTATATATATATATAATATATATTTATATGTATACACGCTCGCGCACACACTTTCAATTCTTCTATAGTACATCTTTTTACCAACGTATTTTCAAAATTAAAAGGTAATTAATAAAAAGTAAAATACTTAAAAACAACCAAACAGAATGAAAATTGAACTGAAATTCAGAAGATGGCGGCAAAGAAGACCTGGAGAAGCAAACATCGAAAGAGTCATCGATGAGCATATAGCGGGAAGTCTCGGCTTGAGCTTCACCTTTCTTAGTCAAAACCGAGAAGTTAGAGCTCCCTTGGATCCTACCTTCCTCATTCCACGTGCTCTGCCCGTGCCTCACCAGCACCACCCTCTTCGCCGCCTTTATCGGAGGGAACGGAACCGACGCGTAAAGCTCCGGCCTCAGCTCCCTCTCCTCCGCCTTGTTGATCTCTTGGAGAGTCGATGATGATCGGACGGTGAACGGACTTCGACGTTTGGTAGGGAGATGGTGGAGTCGTCCGTGGAGAAGCGGAGGAGCTTGTGCGAGGGAAATCATCTTGGCTTTTTTTTTTTTTTTTTTTGAGAATGTTGGTGTCCTGTTTTCGCGGTAAATATTGAAAAGGATTTTCAGATTTTTGTATGGTTACCGTTGTTTCTATCGTGCTCAGGAGGGAATGACGTGTGGCAACCGCCACCAAGAATTTTTTTTTTCTTAAAGAAAAACAAAATATAAGTTAAAATTTCATAGATTTTTTTATTTAAAAAAAAGGTAAATGAACACCATTAAATTGTAAAATAAAAATTCTGAAGCTTATTAAAATAATTATTTTTCAAGTGAAATAAAAATATAAATTCTGTTTGATCCTTGGGTTTTCTACGTTTGTCTTTTGATCCTTTTATCTTTAAAGAAAAAAAGGAAAATGGAAAGCAGAGAAAAAATTTGAAAAAAAAAACAACAAAATAATATAAAAAAAGTTTTGGGTTTCCCTTTCCTAATTTTGCTTATTTTCCTTTATTATTTATTTTTTCAAATATTATCAAATAAAAATAACATAATTTAGAATGATTTTTAACAAAATAATTATTAAACATATACATTTAGCCAATAATTATTAAAATTATTGGATTGGTATGATTTTAAACTAATTTTATTTGCTACCACCAATATAATTTTTTTCTTTTTTTATTTTCTTATTAATTCTGTATCACAATAAAAATAAAATCCTAAAATATCCAACCCATTAAAGATTCAATTTTTCCTTTTTTTTTTTAATTTTCAATTGTTTTAATTTCTTGGTTTAGATAGGACAGGGTTGGGTGAAAATATGATCAAGCCCAAGCCCAGACCAATATCCATGTAAAATAGGACGTCGGGCTTGGGCGGGCTCGATTTTTTATCAACTTAACTTTCCCGTTAAAGCCCAACATGCCCAATATTGTTATTGCTATTTTTGTCAAGGAAAAAAAAATCAGATTTTTTTCATTTGCTTTACAAAGAGAGAGAAGAAGAAATCTAATTTAAAATTTTGGCTTTGCATAATAATACCAAACGTACCTTATATTAATTACTTAAAATAATTGCAATTACACTATACTTGGGATATTTATCTCCTTGTTTATAATTGTAAATAATAGTGACATAAAAATGATTAAATCCAACAAATAAGGCTTAGTCTATAAATTATTACTCCTTCTTGGGGGAAATTAAAGTTCAATATTGGAGTCCATTTTCTCTTTCCTTATTTGTATTTAAAAATAAAAACAAAAACAGAGTGATGACCCTAAGCCTACAAGTAACTTGTAGCCTTGTAGGTGTGCATGAGAACCAACAGCAAGCCTCGTGACCCCTTTTATCGATCAAGTTGATTGAATCCAAAAGGGACAAGGAAAATGAAAGCCCCAAACTGTCATGCTAATTGGCATATGGCAGAGGGCACATCAATTCCAACAAGCAAGAGCAACAACTATTATGA
Source organism: Theobroma cacao (assembly GCF_000208745.1). Lineage (NCBI taxonomy): Eukaryota > Viridiplantae > Streptophyta > Magnoliopsida > Malvales > Malvaceae > Theobroma > Theobroma cacao. The sequence goes on from NC_030858.1 coordinate 34,632,954, forward strand.
GCTATGCTCATTAGATATGGTAGGGCTTGCTTTGGACCAAATCACACCCATCATTCTCCAAACCCCCCACCTCTTCAAACGGCTAGTTGGGTACAAATTTGCTTAAAACCCATCCTAGCCTTTCTTTCTTGTTAGCCGTTGCTTTCCCCAAACAAGGGGGGCCGAATTGGGGCAGTTCCCACTACCACAAGTTCCAGCTAGCAATGTTTTTCTTTTATTGTAGTTTAATCAATTTGCCTTTTGTGGGCTGACCCCATCATGACATTTGTCTCATTGTACACATGGCCACTTTCACTTGGGGCCCCATCTTTGCCATCAAAACCATCAGAGCCAGCTTGGATATTCATCCTTATCAATTTCTTACTTTTTTTTCCTTTTTTTTTTTGTTTTTAATTCCACTTTGGCAAAATTTTGCCAGTGCTCCATCGGCAATGTTGTCTAGGGAGACTAGAGTAGTGTTGCTGACAAATATGCCATGGTCCAGGCCTATAGCACTCAAAAGGCCTAAATTTCATGCTATGGTCAAGTACAGCAGAGCCTGGATAGGAATAAGATTGCCCCTTTTGAGCTAAGATTCAACATTAGATGCATTGATTTAGAGTACTATCTTCTGCATTTGAACAATTGATTTAATGGTAGATACAGGTATTTCATTCTTCAAAAATTCAGGACTCGAATTCCCAAATCATATGGATAGGGTCAACTGGGTGTATTTTAGAATAAAGTTGAAGAAAATGGTTGCAGAGGATGCATAAACTTAACATGGTGAGATCACATGATTTGGCACCATATTTACTGTGGTTTAGATAATGATAGCCTTCAATTTCCTCTCTTTAAATGCCTGGAAATGAGCAGATGATCAGCAACTAGGCATTTCCTCTAACATGGAAAGAGGCCACGGTGAAAAGATTTGCATGAAAATTACAAGGATGCATCCGGTGAACAAGACAAGACACATGAGAATTGTCTAGTCTCAGCTCAGCCGTCTGAGAGGAGTCTGCAAATTCCAGGTGAAACATTATAGGACTTTACTCTCAGACCAAATAGGAAAAAAAGGGTATGTGTTACTGAAATAACTTGTCTCCTTAAAGGATTGCAACTGTATTTGATCTGGTGCAATTAGTGCTTTTATTAGGCAACCATGAATACATCCAACTTTCCCTAGCATTCACTTCACCTGTTTTTTAATCATCCTAAATTCCCAGATATTAATCAGTCATTTCCTTCACAAATCCAAGTATCCAACACACCATTTAGCACATGGGACCTGCAAAAAAACATATTAGCTTTTCTCTTCTTCTGCTGTTGGTTGTGCAAAATGTGGCAAAAGTGCACTAAGATCTGCATTTCATTGTGACCAACTTAATCAATCATTATCATCAGTAAAAGAAAAAGAAAGAAAGAAAGAAAGAGCACCCTCCATCAATTTGTGATTTCCTCTTCTTTACTTGAGTTACTGTTTTGGGGTCTGTTGCATATTTACACTTGATCACCAGAACCCTGGCGTATATATATTTATTTAACAAAAAAAATAATGTGCTCTTAATCATGCAAAATCATTGTTGTGATGTAACAATAATGAATCATCCAATGCAACTTCCCCATTGAATATGAACTCCATCTTTTTAACCAAAAGTGATAACTGGTTTTATTTCCTTAGTTGGTTGATTCAATTTTCCCCATCCAACTACACCAATTTTACAAATTTATTATCAAAATGAGCTGTGAAACAGTGGAAGTCAGGTCACTTTGTTTGGTTCCTTTAAAAAACAATTAGTGTATAGGTGAAGAAATCTGAAAGCATAACCAAGAGAATATCAGTAGGAGAAAATTCAGATTCTATTTTTGCAGGCTCATCAAATGAGTGATGAGTAATTGAGATTTGGAAACAATATGAAATGATTTGTGTCATTTTCAGAGACATCTAAAGTCACTCAATTCACATTTAATTATTCAAATACCCAAAATCAAAACTTTTGCATGACCCTTTGGTTCTGTGGGTTAATCCTATTGGCCTCAACTTGGAATCCTTCCAATCCATGCCACTGTCAATTCCTTTCATACACTTTCTGAACCTTTTCTCCAACAGAAACATAGCTAAGACTTTCCCCAAACCATATCAAACTTAACATAGTACTGTTTAATTAGTAATGTTAATAAAATTAATGACCCATATTGGAAAAAGAATCACTCAAATTTTGTAACTTGTGCGTTTGTATATAAAATAATCTTTTATTTAAACCAGTCAACTTGCAATCATGTGTTATTTGACTTAAATACCATTCAATTTTGATAATTATTATTTTTTATGGAATTTTTATACTAATATTACATTTAATAAAAATTTTATATTTTTAGTTTAAATCAAATAAAATCATTGTGACAGTGAAAATATCATATAATTATGTCATATTATCATTAATTATGACATGTTAATAAGTCACACTAACATACTTAATATAAAAAAATGATAATTAAGATTTTAAATATAAAAATTTGATTAGATATAATAAAAAATAAAAATTATTTAAATTTTTAAAANAAATATAAAAATTTGATTAGATATAATAAAAAATAAAAAAAATTATTTAAATTTTTTAAAACACGTAAAGAAATTTTTTTTTTTAAACTATTGTATGCTTATGAGAAAGTAAAACATAAAGATAGAATATAAATCTTGAATCTTATATTCTTTTTAAAGAAAAGTAACAACAATGCTAAGCCAAATCTTAATTATTAGGTAACATGTTATATTCAACTACTTTTATTTTTCTTTTTTACACTTTCACATTGATAAAATGGGGGGAAAAAAATAATTTTCTCCTTTTTATTTGCATGGATTAAGAGGATTAGTTTTGTTTTTTTAGCTGTATAAAAAAGAGAGAGTTTAGTTAGCCGTTAAAATATAACAAACATAATCTTAGTCAAGGCAACATCAAATGAACCCCTGTGTTTTTATGACATCATCCCTATTATCTCGGAAGAAACTAAACTAAACCAAACCAAACCCCACGACATGAAAAATTTAAGAAGAAAGAAAAAACGCGGTTTTAGCTCACTCCCCCATCCACTACAGTCTCTCTTTCTTTTGTCATCTTTTCTACTCTTTTTTCGTTTTTCTCACTTCACTTCACTTGCCCCAATAAGAACCCAGTTCTCTCACTCACTCTCACACTTCCCTCCCCCTCTCTTCTTTTCTCTTCCCTTTTCTACTAGTACTAAACTAAGTTCATTTCTTCCTTTTTCTTTCTGAAAAACAAGAGAAACTTCCCTTCTTTCTCTCCCTAAAAAGCTCCTTGCAAAGCCCTAACAAAACCACTACTGTTTGAGCTTTTTTCTTTCTCCCTTGAAAACCCAGATCTGTAATCGTCATATACAAGCTTAAAAGCTATGACCCAGTAAGGGATTGTGTAGCTTTTTTTATAATGTCGAGTTCTGACCCGAAAACCCGACCGAAACCGGGACCATGGCCACCAGCTCCCGATGCAGCTCCCGTTCCGCCGACTTCTTGGGCTAAGCGAACTGGGTTTAGGCCCAAATTCTCCGGAGAAACGAATGCGAGTGAGTCGGGACAAATAGCTTTGCCTCCAAGGGCTAGAGAGAATGAGAACCAGCCTGATATCGAAGCGGGTCGGGTTCGACCCGCGCCACCTGTGGCGAATGGGGAGCAGCCGGTGAGTGAGAAGGGTCCCGTGGAGAAAGATCAGACGGTGAAGAAGAGGAGGGAGGCTGATGGGGCGAATAAAGGGGGCTCCGGTGCCGGTGCTAATGGCCATACGGGTACGAATGGGGCTGCGGAAACAGGGGCCTCGTCGCAGCCGCAGCAGCCGACTAGGAGGCCCTTGAGAAATGAGGAAGTGGTGGATGTGTTGCCACAGAATGTAGATGATCAAGGATTTGTAGGAAGGCATTCACATATGAAATATGAGCTTAGAGATACTCCTGGTCTTGGTAAGTTTATAAAATAAGAAAAAAAAGAGGTTTAGTTTTCCTTAAAAAACGTCTAATTTGTTTTTTTTTTTTAATGTTTCAAAGCTGAGGTGAAATTGAAAAGAAAAGAAGATTTTTTTTTATGGCTTTAGTGAAATGGGGTAGTTGTAATTCTTTTTAGAAGTGTGGCTTGTTTGTTCGTGTTTGTCACATTATTTGAAAGTGAAAGATAGATTTTTTAATTGTTTAATTGGTCTTTGTAGTTTAGCTTGTATAGAAGCCGTTTTGATACTGTGAGATATTATCTGAATTGACAACTGAAAGCTTAATTGTTTAATTTTTGGAGTATTACTTGTTTAGTAAATTTTCTTCCTATTTTAGGTGAAAGCTGTGTGCTTTCATTGGTTATAGGGATAGGCTTATTTCCATGGTTTATTAGTTGCTTTCTTTTCTATCTTATTTCGTATTTAGTTGTGAGCAATGTGCTCTTTGCTTAATTTTATTGATAAATTATTGATAATTTAAGATCTGTTGTTGCTTGTAAATTGGTGATAGTAAGACTTGTGACGGAGCCAAAAAGAAATCATGCTATGTATTTATGTTCATTGGAAATAGGTAAGAATATTTGATGATTGGCTTGTATATTGATGACAATTAGATGCTATTGGAACTTTAAAAGAATGTGATTTGTGGTTATCTGGGAATAAGTATTTTTTGACAGCTTCTATTGTTTTGCCAGTTCCCATTGGTCTTTATGGGTTCCAGCATTTTCTTTCGATGTTGGGTTCATTGATTCTTATTCCACTCGTTATAGTTCCTCCAATGGGTGGCACTTATGTGAGTGATTAAACTATGCTTTATTTTAATTCGAAGTGCATATATTTAGAAATGTAGACTGTGGATGGCTTGATCTGATTGGCTTTAGTGGGTGTAGGAGGATACTGCAAATGTGGTGTCAACAGTGCTCTTTGTGTCAGGAGTGACCACGCTATTGCATTCATTCTTCGGGTCACGGTTGCCTCTGATACAAGGTCCATCATTTGTTTTCCTAGCTCCTGCATTGGCGATAATTAACTCTCCGGAGTTTCAAGGCCTAAATGGAAATGTATGTTTCTATTCTCTGGTTATAGTTAGTTCAGTAAACATGTTTTGCATTTATCCATTGATAAATTATTTCACTTGCCTGCAGATGCACAAATTATAAATTATTTGACAAATAGATATGTTATTTCATATATTAAATTGTTGTTTGATCAGGATTTTAGAACTATTTGATAGTGTGATGGGAAGTAAGATTAGAATTTGAAATTTTGGGGTTAAATAATGTATTGCGATGGGAAGTAGGATTAGAGTTTGTAACTTTAGGGTTAGATAGTATCCTAACAAAGCAATGGTTAAGGATTGTAATTGCTGAAATTTAATGCTGTATGTGGATGATTTATGGTGAAAATTGATGAAAAAACATGTAGAGGGTTTAATATTTCAATGTTTCAAAAGCAGAGTTTGATTTGTTCTATGATAGAGATGTAGTTCTTAGGTTTTGAGGTTTTCTACTTTGCGGGCAATTGAGACCCGACAATTCATGTTTTTGTGTCTTAACTGCATTGTGTAAACATAAGGTATTAATAGTTATAATGGGTAAACATGAACATGACACGATTAATTAACTGTGTCAAGATCTTAAATACATACATAGGTATGTTTATTAAACATGTAACACGACACGGTGCAACATGACTAACACATTTATTAAATGGGTAGAGTTAAATTTTATACAGCATGATTCGATTTATTTACACTATTAATACGAATAAAATTGGTGCTATTTGTAACTTATTTGCACGATTAACACAATTGATATGATTAACTTGATTAATGTTATTAAATTAAGATATATGCTATTAAAATATAATTCTATTATTCAAATTTATAATAAAAAATTATAAATATCATAATATTTATCAAATATAATTTTTTTTGGAAAGGCAAATATAATCAAATTTAATATCAATAAATCTTAATCATCAGAAAAATATTAGTATTTATGTAGGTCAATAAATGGGTCTTAACTTTGTACTAAACCTGTCTCCTGATTCGTGAACACAATTAAGTAAATGGGTAATAAATGGGTTACGAGTTATACGAGTACTCAATAACACAATTAATTAAATGTGTCTTAGACAAGTCTTAAACGGTTAAGTGGATTTGACATGGTTAAGATAAGATTTTTTTGTGTTTTAACCATGTCGACATGATAAATACACGAAACATGATTACTCTAAATCCAAACTTGCTTAAATCCGTGTCATGTTGTTGCATTGTAAACAAAATTGCCAAGCCTAAAGTCCGTAGCAATTGGGAAAGAAGAAGAAATAGAACAATTAGAGGGAAGGATATCACTTCAGGCATTGGTGTTTTAATAACCAAAACAGCAAGTCATATAAAATAACACATAGTTTGGAAATTTATAGAAACTATTATGATATTCTTTACTGAATAGGATTAGGATTCCAAATAGGAATTGAACAAGTAAAACACATGACAACAAGCTGCAAATTACAAATTTGTCCTGGATATGAAAACACTTGTGAATTGCTAAAATTACTTAAAGAAGTTGTTTCTTCACTATAGCATCAACATGGCACTGGCAAATTGATGCAATTTAAGTAGTCGATCTAGTTTCATATAATTCTTTTGTTTTATCTCTGTGTAAAGGTTGAAATTGTTGCTTCTCTAGTGTCATCATTATTTAGGACAAGATGAACAATTGGTTGTCAAACTCTATGAAGAAACGAGTAATGTTGGGCACAGACTGGTACTCAATAACTTGGTGATCTAATTTATTTGCCTCGGTTGTTATTTATACTTCTTGGAACCAAAGAATCTTTTGTTTTTGAAAAGCCACAACTTTTTTCAAAGATTCATGTCCACATTAGGTCTGTTTTGAGTTGTGACTTGTTAGTATATATTCAAACAACAGGCAAGAAATTATGAGATCATTGAACTATGTAAGAAATGGATTAGGAGGATGATTTTAGGGATCTAAAATTTAGTTATTGTAATATCTTGATGAGTTTTGCAAGAAGACGTAATGGAAGACCACAGCTTACTATTTGGAAATCTTTAGTTAGAAATCTTAATCTGACTGCTGTCTTTTATCTCTTTCTTCTTCTTTTTTGTTTTGATAAGGTAGTTAGTCCAGTGGTACTTTTCTTTTCACCTCAACTTGAATCTTGTACCATATCTGTATTTCCTTTTTTGATATTAAAAGTTCATTTTATGTGATGGCAATTTTGAGTTTGCTGAACATCTACTGTTTTGATTTTTTAACATTACATTTGGGAAATCATTTCAACTTGGCAGAACTTCAAGCATATTATGAAGGAGTTGCAGGGAGCCATTATCATAGCTTCAGCTTTTCAAACAATACTTGGATATAGTGGACTAATGTCATTGTTTTTGAGGTATGTTTCATTACTAGTTTGATTATTCATTAGTATGTTTCATTTACTGGTCTCCAAAGTCTAAAATTAACTACTAAATCAATATCATTCCTTTTACTGGTCAGACTTAGTCAATATTGGGAACATGAGTAGATTGGTTAGAGTTAAGTTGCTTTAATTGTTGTATCATGAATTATATAATTAGATAAACCTAGTTAAGAAGTCAAGCAAATCATTATTCTAACCATTAGTCTCATCTCTATATTAATGTTGCTTTGAGTTTATATAAATAGGTTTGGCATCTATTCAGCATTACTGATAACTCTTACTTGTCACCCAATTGCCCATTTTTCTGACATGGTAGCTATGACTGACCATGGATGTGATAATATCGACTGTGAAGAAATCTTTAAAAAGAATTGTTGATATTGAAAGGTAATTGGATGTATAATGCCTCTTCATATTGCCATTCATCCATTGAGGTTTTAAAATTTTATCGGTTGAGTAGATGCAAAGCTGATGAGTTTGATATGGTTTTGCAACATAGATCATAAATGTGTATCTGTGTGTGTGTGTCTAATGCATATATATATATATATATGCATGCATCTTTCTTATGTCTTTAGAGCGCAGGAGAACCTCAAAAAAGAAACTGTGTGATGTTTTAATCATTTCAATTCTTTAGGGCATCTTGTATATGTAAGCATAGGGCATAAGTTAATTACTGTATTCAAGTTAGGATTTGAGTTAGTTACTTGGCTTGATCAAAGTAGTGTATCTGGTGGATGTTCTTCTGGACTGCTTAAGTTAACTTAGGTTTTTTCTTGCACCTAACCTGTAAGTTGTATGGTCTACATATGGGTTAGAAATGGTGCTTCATTCTATTTGTATATGTTTTAGGGTGCTTAGTGACTGCCATATGGTTGTATTGGTATAGTTGAGGAGTCAAATACCTGATATTGATTAGGTGACTCTTTTTTTGTTACCATTTCATGGTGTCAAATACATGCTGTTGAGGCCAAGCTCATTTTTCCTAGGGCGGTATGTTGGTAATATGGTTGAGGAGTCAATGATCCAAGATCAATTGGGTGGCTTGTCTTTTTCTCTGGCCATGAAATTGGAAGTGCACTAGGCCATTTGTGTTGTGAAATACCATGATGATATAACTTAATTTGCAAGTTGCTTAAGGTCCCAAGCTGCCAATAATTGCTCAAAATATAACATGCTTGTGCACATTCCAAACCCATCCCATTTATTTAACATTCATATTATAGACCTAAGTCTAGCACATTTACAATTATGTTAAACATGTGCAGTAGGTTTAACTTGTTTGTTTTAATTATATTCTTTTTTTGTTTTATCTTTAATAAATCTCAAATATCAACTAAAAATTTGATATAATGAGGTCTTACTATCAAATTTTACATGATGGTAAAGAAACCCTTTAGTATAAGAAAAGCATAAAAACTTGAACTAGGTAAAAATTGTAGATAATATTTATCATTCTTTTCTAATAGGATCTAGATTTTTTTTTTCTTTTTGTATTATTTACAATAAGTCTTTGGGTTTGTACTTGTAAATGGTTGAACTAAAGACCCAATCACCCAAACCTTTAAGAAATTGGGCAGATCCAATTTGGTCCAGAGGTCAAGTCAATAATTGCCACCATAACTTTGTTTCAACCCTCATTTATTCGAAGTAAGGTTTGGACTAAGATTTGATTTGGTTTGGTTTGGCATTGAATTGGTTTTGATTCTGAAATTGAGAGGTTGCCTTCACCAAAGCAGACGTAGTTCACACTCTCAGCAGCCACCTCTATTCAAAGTCATATTCTCTATTGCAACCATGAAGTGCAGGCATCATCTTATGCCTCTTATGAATGGCATTAGAGTTACTATATTAAGCTATGAACAGTGATATGTCAACAGAAAACGTTGTGCAAACCTGATTCCAAAGCTGCTTATAACTTTTTTGCAGAAAATCATATTAGTTATCTGTAAACATCATGTTCAATGCAAAATAAGCTACAAGATGCTTCAACATAATGCAGCTATTTGATCATAACAGACTTAGTTGCACAAAATCCCTTCACTGAATGGTGTGTTTTATACTGAGTTCATTTGTGTTTCTTTTTCAGGTTGATCAATCCAGTGGTTGTTGCACCTACTATTGCTGCTGTTGGACTTTCTTTTTATAGTTATGGTTTCCCACTAGTTGGTACCTGTCTTGAGATTGGCGCTGCGCAGATATTGTTGGTTATTATTTTTTCTCTTGTAAGTTTTTGAAACTCATTTTAAATTTTGCAAGGTTTTATTCCTTTTTCTAATTATTGTTTATCATTTTATTGCTGGCTGAATCCCTAAATTATTAAAATCTAAATTTTTTTTCTTACTCGGTTGTGAGAGAAAACATCTGACTATGTTTCCATTTGTGCAGTATCTTCGTAAGATATCTGTTCTCGGCCATCGCATTTTTCTAATCTATGCAGTAAGTTTTTTCATTACAGAGTTGTGAATTCATTATTGTATATGCTTTTTTAAAGAAAAAAAAAACTTTTTGGTACACAGTTTATAATGTTGTTGCACATATCTTTTGTGACCATTTTCCGGGTTTTTCTGTTAATTGCCAGGTTCCTTTGGGCCTTGGAATCACATGGGCAGCTGCTTTCCTGCTCACTGAAGCAGGAGCTTATAGCTATAAAGGTTGTGATACCAATGTGCCTGCCTCAAATATAATATCTGAGCACTGCAGAAAACATGTTTCCAGGATGAAGCACTGTCGAGTTGATACATCTCATGCATTGAAATCTTCCCCATGGTTTAGGTTTCCTTATCCATTACAATGGGGAACTCCTGTCTTCAACTGGAAAATGGCCCTTGTTATGTGTGTGGTTTCAGTAATAGCCTCAGTGGATTCGGTTAGTTTCCTATTATCTATAACATTGATGCATTTACTGTAGAATCATATTTTCATTGCAATTGGACTCATATCATAGATTCTTTTTCTTCTGAATTTGCATCTTCAATGGTGGTTCATGTTCTCTGTTTTGAGCTAAAATTTGTTACTTTGTTTTGGAAGGCCTTGGAATTTCATGCAAATAAAATGTTAATTTCTTTATTTTCGTACTATTGGGGGTGTGTATAAGCAAAAAGGTTTTGGTTCTGACCTACCAAGAAAGATGGGAATTCTTTTTTAAAAAAAAGAAAAAACTCTTAACCTTGGTGCTTGAAATTGAACATAAAGTCCAAGTGTATGCTAAGGGTATGCTGAATTCTTGTTGAGGTCAATTTGAATGGTATTGTAATTTCTTTAGAGTCAAGGTGGTAAAAGTGAAGGGCAGAAATTTTAAGTTCTGAAATGTTAGAGGAGGGAATAACAAATTGTTGTAGTCGTTTGCAACTGACTGAAATATAAGTCCTTCATAATCCCATTGGAAGGGCTAAAGTAAATTCGTAGGTTCTTGTTTATAAATGTATTATATGCACTGGGTTAGAGTCCTCTTAAGGGTTTGGATTGCCTTAGCTCAATTTATCCGTTTCTTATGCACAGAATCAGATGCATATTGCCACCAAATTCCTATGATATGATCTGCTTATTTTGCAAAATTAGGGGAAGCTTGTGGATGGTTAAATTATCGAATCTAGCATATGCATGCATGCATATCTATTTGCATATATTCATATATGCAGTTCTTGAAGTGCCCTAGGAGTGGAACTGATGCCAAACTTCCTCAGATCTAGGGAGTATAGAACCATAAAATAATTCATGTCTAGCTCGTGTTGCAGTACATTTATTTTTTTTTCTAGATTTTAGGGACACACATGTAGTTTATGTGATTTTAGCCTTTTTTGATCTTCATTTCCATTTTGTTGTATGAACTTTGAAGTGGCTTATGAGATCCTGACTTGACCTTACTTGCTGAATTTCTTAGGTTGGTTCATACCATGCATCATCGTTGCTGGTGGCATCCAGACCTCCAACTCCCGGTGTTGTTAGCAGAGGAATCGGTCTTGAAGGTCTGTCCAGTGTATTAGCTGGTCTCTGGGGTACAGGAACTGGGTCCACAACTCTTACTGAAAATGTGCATACAATTGCCGTGACTAAGATGGGAAGCCGCAGAGCTGTTGAATTGGGTGCATGTGTTTTGATAGTCTTATCCCTTGTAGGTATGTTTTAATCAACTTTAATGTTTGGACTTTGAAGATGGCGCAACGACTAAAACTTGTAATATCCTTGTTAATCTGTCAAAGACATGAGATATGTTAATGTGCCACAGCATGCTAAGTCTAATTTTTGTTTGCAAAGATCAATAATTAAGATAATTCAAGGATGAATCAACTTCTAATGACTACGCAGATGATTCTTTCTGTTTTATTAGTTCATATTCTACTGCATTTTGGCCTTTATTTTTTGTTTATATATATCATTTAGTTTATACTGAAGCTTTTACAAGGTTGAAATAGAATCCATTTTTTTTAACAGAAATCTGTCTTTGGGAGTTTCTTTTAAGAATAGAACTCAAGCATGTAATGATTAGGAGCACTATACCTAGGAATGTTTCTGTCAGTGCATTTGCAAAGTACTTTCTTGTTTCACAAGATCATAAATGATAAGATTGGTGTTCCTTTGTATAACATGATGGTGGCATTAAGCCAACAATATGATAAAAAAAGTTACTGCACTGGGATAAGTGCTGCTCACCATTAAGTATTACATTTTGTTTTTTCTGTTTGAAGTATTACTGGGACATTGTAAGTCTGATGTTTAATATAATTGAGTGATTTTGATTTTGTTGTAGTGTCTTAAAGTTAAATGTGCTTTTCATGTTTATATGTTGAGCACTGATGTGTTCTTTCATCCTTACGTATTTATCTATAACAAAGTTTGCACCATGGTCTTGGTCTTGACATTTGATTTTGAGACATTTAGGCCTTTGTTGAATGAGGAGGGAAAAAAATCAGGGTCTAAAGGTGGTCTGGCTTTGTAATCTCGGTGGATAATTTGCTCCCAAAAAAAGGGCAGAAAGGAGAAGGAAATCATTTTCATCCGATAGGTGAAACTTGAACAAGTCTTTGGCCAATAAGGCCTAGGCTGATATGACTTTCTTGGTTTAGTTGAAATTTGGAGTTCTATATACAGAAGTCCATGGCTGAGGAATTTAGGACTTAGGGCACTGTCTATGTTTTATCTCACTAATTAACTACACCCAATTTAGTCATAGATATTATTAATAAATTTCATTGTATTGTCTTTTAAATTTACACTGACTTAATTTGTCTTATTACGATGCATCTATTGAAAAAGAAATGTTTTTGATAGATGGAATGGTGCAAAGTTGAAGCTCCTTTTTCTTTGTCTAATTGTTTTTCTCACGAATACACCACATTTCTGCCACACACAGGTAAAGTTGGAGGGTTTATTGCTTCAATTCCTGAAGTCATGGTTGCTGCTCTCCTGTGCTTCATGTGGGCAATGCTTGCAGCATTGGGTTTGTCAAATCTACGTTATAGTGAGGCTGGAAGCTCTCGAAATATCATAATAGTTGGATTATCTTTATTTTTCTCGCTCTCAATACCAGCTTACTTTCAGCAATATGGCATCTCTTCGAATTCCAACTTGTCTGTTCCAAGTTATTATCAACCATATATTGTGGCATCTCATGGACCTTTCCACAGTAAATTTGGAGGGGTATGCTCTCGTTAACTTTCATTTAAACTATAAACTCAATATTTCGTGCTTCCTATCTAGTCTTATGCATGTTTGAATGATTGGAGAAAAATGGAAAGGATATAATGAAAACCAATAGATCTTCCATCAGAAGTCCCCCTTTTCTCCTCTCATAGTATTTATAGCTGCATGATCACACGTACATTGCAAAAGCATGGTGGCTGGAAATAAACCTCTTAGATTGATATTACTGATAATCATGCAATTACCTAAGATTAATAGAACATAATTATATCTAGTATGTTGAAACATGGACAATTAAAACTTTATGAGAAATATGATCATGGAGCTATTTTTTATTTGTAAATCCTTTTCAATAAAATCCAAGAAATTCTTGGGCCCTGCCATGCTCCATTAATTTAACTGGATGTCTTGGAATGTTCTAGTTCACAACTAGCTGTCATAACTTATTTTACGAATAAATAAGCATCTGTTTATTAATTGTCTTTTTTGCAGTTAAACTACATAATGAATACATTGCTATCATTACACATGGTAATAGCATTCCTTGTGGCTGTTATATTGGACAACACTGTTCCTGGAAGTAGGCAAGAACGTGGGGTTTACGTCTGGTCTGAATCTGAGGCTGCAAGAAGGGAACCTGCAGTCGTCAAAGACTATGAGTTGCCCTTCCAGGTTGGTCGGGTTTTTAGATGGGTAAAGTGGGTTGGGCTTTGACAATTTTTTTGTAGGTATTTAAGTCATCAGCGCATGGTCTAAGTTCATCAATAGCCATTCTCTGGGGTCACTGCCCTGCATTGCGATTTTAATGAATACCCTTAGGCTCATATTGGTAAATAGCTGCCTGAACTGTTTTTTTCCTCACACGATGGGACTTTTTTGGGGCTATAGGTGCTATAGAGATAAGTTATTTGTGTACATTGAGGATCCAGAAGGATCCAGTGGTGTTGTAATTTTAAATTATAAACATTGTATCTAGATTTTTAGGTCACTGAAAATTGTCGAGAGGTGCATTTCACTTTTGCTTGAGACTTCTTCTAGCTGCTACTATCTTTTTGTATATTTTTTCCCATTATTATTTCATTAGCTTCTTTCAAGAGTGCTGCATTTACTTCCTTCTTCATTGCAGTTTTTATGCTGTGTAGTGCGTTTCTAGTGGTTGATCGTAATGTTTCAGTGAGAGCTATGGTTAAAGAGTCATATCCACTGTGTCAGGGTAATGTGATCTATGACTTAATGCAGCACGGCTCATCACTAAACAAACTTGTTTGGAATAATGAGAATGGTTTAGAGTTTAGACATTCTTCTCTCTTCTGAATGTGTATCAAGGGCAAAAGAGGTAATCTGCTGTTTTTTTTCATGTGATATTCATAAATTGTATGATTTTGCTTTTTTTGAAGTGAACAGAAGAAGCTAGGTTGAAGAGCAAACGGTGGACCTTTTGTAAACTTTGCTTATACATTTGGATTTTTTTTTTCAGAGTTAAAAAGAGGAAATCCATTAAAAGGGGAGGGAAATAGATGTTGTACCCCTGCCCAGGAAACAAAAACTGATACATTTGGATTGCGGAATAGAATAGGTATTTTTAGGTATTTTGTAGAGATAAAACATAAGAGGATTAAAATGAAAATGTTCTTATATAGTTTGGATATAAAAAGGAATAAGGTAAGAATTGTTGTAATGCATGGTTGGTAAAATTGATTTTGAAATAACCAAGGAATACAAGATAAAAAATATAAATATTATTTTTTATTATAATATTAATAATATATTTTTATCTTAGTTTTTAAATATTAACAATTAATAATTTATTTAAAATATTAATATTCTTATTTATAATTTAAATACTATTATAATTCAAATATTAATAATTTTAACTAATTTGCAAATTTAAAATATTATTTTTTATAATATATAATAAAAAACTTAATCTTTTTGTTTTAATTTTTTTATTTTCCTTTCTTCTCCTTTGATCGGCCATCGAAGATGTGGTCGGTGTAATGTCGTGTCGATTTGGCGTTCTTTATGGTCAAATTTAGCCACTAGGGCATTAGATCGATACTCCCCCTGACCAGATCTGATTGTGGAGTGTCAGATCCAGTCATGGGGATCTAAGTCAGATTTCACGCTTCTCGTGACCAGATCTAGTCGTAAATGTTAGATTTGGCATTTTCTCAATTGGATCTAGATGAACAGTTTCAGATCTGATCATAAAACCACCTCCATTGTTGCCTTCGTTGCTGCCACCCCCCTCCGGTGATGGGTGGAAGATTAGAGAGAAAAGGGAAAAGGCAAAAGTCGGAATAAAAGAAGAAGAGGAAGAGCGAGAAAAAATGTTTTTATATAGATAAAGCTGTAATTTTTTAAATTTATAAAAAATATTTTAATCTTATTATTTTTAAAAACTATTCGTCAACCATAGAATAGTAAATATCAAAAGAGTTGGTATTAATTATTTCTTGATTTTAATAAATTTTGGGAATAGAAATTTAAAGAGAAATTGCTATTTCTTAAAATATTTGACATCCAAACAAATAAAAGAAGAAATATTTTTTAGACTTAGGTACATGTCTCTTAAAGTCCAGATTTAGTTGGAAAAGAGCTGTAACTCATCATTCTTGTTTTTTGCCTGCTTTCTTAGAATCCAGTGACAGGGCCAAAAAGTTGTTGTGAGATAATTCATCAACTGCCCATTCTTCTATTATTGGGAAAATGGTTCCAATGGACTGCAGATGCTGACATGTCTAATCTCTGTTTGAAACTATGGGCATTTCCCCTCTTTTAACTCTCATTTTTTATCTTGCACCTTGCTTCTGGAGTTAATCTTTTTACACTTTTTGACTTTCGGAAATGCAATGATTAATGCACCTTTTTCGATCTCAAAGACTTCGAGGGCTTTGCTCCATGTATATTTTACTGCTATTACAATATAATAATGCAGATTATGATGAGTTGAAAGAAATCTTTTGTGATTTCTGAGCGGCTTTGAGTCCAACAAGCCTGCTAGACATCACATCCTCTATCATCATATCAGAGACCAAATTCTCAATGAAGGTCAGCATGAAATGATGTTATAAAGAAACTTTTTGCAGCTGATCCCACCAGAAGCGATGATTCTATGGTATTAATGTTCTTACTCTTGTTATACACCTGCAGAAAGTGAAACTGCTTCTATAATTGGAGGGGTAACCAGAGGAAATTTTGAGGCTCTCTGTTACTGATATAAGATTACTGATCAGTCTGTAGTTTTAAATTGAAGGTTAGGTTTATGTTGTTGTGTAAACTACTGTTGGAGCCAACAGTTGACAAACAATTTTGTGTATAAATCATTTTATTTTCAGCCATAAATATAGCTTCAAATAATTAAAACTTGTTGGGGCCACAATTTTATGCAGCACTTGTCAACTGGGACATGCCACTGCCCTCCTTTTTAAGGGTCAGAATCCTTCAGTTTGAGGACCACTAGGTTCTATTTTGTCACCTTAATTCTCTCTTTAATTGATTGAATTTTCGCTCAAATTGTTGGCCCTTAATTTTAAATAATAAATTAATAAAAAAATAGTTAAGGTGATCAACTAACTGACAACATGCAACACATGCTATCTGCTGCTACTTCACTTAACAATCAAAGTTCAGCCAAACTGGGGCAAAAAAGAACAAAAAGAAAAACTGCCCCACGTCTTGGCACAATACAAGATTCCTTGGATCTTCTATACAAAATTTTCAGCAAATCGAGATTTATTATTATTATTATTCTCATGCACATATTAACTATATTTATCCAGATAGACGTTGACATAGCAAAAATCTTGCTCATAATTATGTATGTTTATAGTATATAGTAGTATTAATTATTAAGGAGGGTGACATTATTCATCATGATTCCCTCAAAAACAGATTTTGGAAGAGAAAATTCGAAGGCTGCTTTTTAATATAAAAAAAAGATTATGGACCAACCATTACACTAAATATTCAAATACAGATATGTAGTTTTTAGTCTTATTTAATAGGATTGGCGTGATTCTCACCAATCATGTGCATAAAGATCTTAATTTTTCTCATTATTAGACATATAATAATAATAATTTATTTTGTTAATATAATCTCGTCATGTCGGTTCATGAACTTCCTACCACAATTAAGTTCTATAATCTAAATGAGTATGATCATTAGACAACACCTCTTCTTTTGCCATTGGATTTTATTTGTAGAGAAATGTTTAAATATCGGATGGTCGGACTACTTATTAAAAAAATAAATACTCATAAATTTTGTTATTTATTATCTACATGTCATTTGGGAATATAATGAAACTATTGAATATTCAAAATCTTTATTGGAATTATTCTATTGTTCTTTAATCGTGTAGTAATTTAAAAAAGACATAATGTTTTAAGAAGCTTTGAACTATTTAAAAAAATTTAAATAAGTCTTAATTTTTCTATTACGTTCAATTAAGTTTTTATATTTTTGTTTTAAATCAAATAATATCTTTTGACTAATTATTGATTAATTATCATTAGTTAAAACATCAATTGTCAGTTTTATTTCACATAGTATTGATATGACATAACATATAGAAGCTAAAAACTACCATGCGATCTTATCATTGTGTTACATCAACATGTCATATTATTATCGATTATAATATATCAACATACCAAGTTAACAAGTGAAGTTTTGATTATAATTTTTAGTCAAACATTAAGAACTTAATTGAATGATATAAAAAAATAAAAATTTATTTAAAATTTCTTACATATTTTAGAGACTTTTAAAATATTATATTTTAAATTTTTACTTTTTTACAAGAAAAATCGAAAAAAGAGCGAGGATTGGAACCATAATCTTATCCCTCTTTAAAAAAAAATAACCGAAGCCAAGTCATAATTGTCATAGTATTTTCTATTTTTTGCATTCAAACATTAAAAATTAGTCAATTTTTTTTTTAACATTCTAGCAAAAAAAAGTAAGAAATCAAAACAAAACTCTTAATATGACACGTTGTTAACAAAATGTCATTTTCTTATACAATATATATATTCAATATCATGCTGCTAGCTGTGAATGTTGGCCAAATTCAGCGAAGGGGGGCGCCCTGGGCTTACGCTAACATCGTGAAAGAAGTCATCTTGTTCAGCTCAAAGAAAGCACGTGGCATTGCAGAGATATCGAACCTTGTTTAAAGCCAGGTTTTGTTGTTTTTCTTGAGAAACTTCACGTCTCCTGTTTCCTTCGTTTGTTAGTTCATTATATGTGTTTCTATCCTTTCAAAAAACAAAAATAATAAAACACTTGTTTTTCATTTCTTTCACATGGGGAAAAACCCTTGGAGTCTTTCAAGAAGGGATTAATTTAAAACATTGAAAAAATATTTTTTTTTTATAAAGCATTGGGAATACATTTATAGTTTCGAAAACCTTTTCACAATCGATAACAACAGCTTGTTTCACAATCAATCAATTACTGATTAAAACCCTTGAACAAGTTTTTGTTGATTTTCTTTGCATCATTTTCAATTTTTGTGGAACAAACGTATACTCAATAATCTTTTAATTATATTATAAATTAAAAAAAATAAAATCAATGTTAAATAATGAATGATGGCTTAAATAACTTTTCAGAAGAGGACGAGTTCTTTAACTTATAGGGAACCTGAAATTAAGAACCAAATGCGTTTTAGTTTGGATTTGTTATTTAATTTAGAATTAATAGTAGTTCTTAATAAATTTTTCACTAATTTTAATTGTCGTTTCATACTTCTAAATTGTCTTCTACATATCAATTAAATTTTTTATTGCTTCTAATTATTTTTTCATGTCTATACTTTGGCAAATAAGTTGTTTTTTTTTCCCATGAATCTCAACATTGAGATTGTTTCGATAAAAAAGTGTAAAACCATCTTTATTACCCAAGAATATTATAAATCTAATTTATGTATAGAAAAATGTTTAAAATAAAAAATTTAATCCATAATAAGAGATATTTTATTAAAATTCAAATTTCCCTTGATGACAACCAAAACCGTGATTCTAATATTGAAATTTGAAAACTTCTTCGTATGTGTTCCACCAAAACAGGCTATTTTTCTTGGATTTTTTAATTGCTAAAGGTTCTTGACTCATAAACCCCTAACATTGATCAAATTAACAATATTATACCCTTGAAAATCAAAGTTATCCCTTTTCAAAAAAAAAAAATCAAATTTATCAACTCGACTTTAACTGTTCACTGATTTAATCGATTAATCGACTTTAATCCATTAATTCGAATTTAATTGACTTAACTGAATTTTTTTTACCTTTTCAAATCTTTAAATTTTCAATTTACTTAATATTTTTTTGGAACATTATATATTGACATTAAATCTTTTTTATAATTAATATAAGCTTATATTGAGAAAAAAATTTCAAAATTTGCTTTGGAATATTTTATAAGCATTGTTAATAACGATTTAAATGTAGTTAAAAGAAAGTTATATTATTTTCAAAATAAGAATAGACATTGTTGAAACAAGTTTTTAATTTCAAGAAAATGGATTTGGAAAAGATTAGACAGTGTCTAAACAAATGTGCTAGCCCTCACCCTGCAAATCTTTCCTATATAGCTATGGAAAGAGATATATCTTGGAAATTAAACTTATGGAATTGGGGTTTCAATGTATTTTATTCGATTTTATGTATTTTAACAGGCAAATGTATAAAATTGCTAAAAAGAGATCATATTATGAATCAAGAATTTTGAAGATGTTTAGCTTGGAGAACAACCATTAATAGAGGCTGCTCGAATGGTGGGAACGTTTATTGATGATAACAGTTGCGTTAGAGACTTCATTTTGCCATATAGAAATTAGGATGTAGATCGTTTAACTTGTTTTCTACTACAAAAGGAGCTAAAGTTGCTATCGAATGCCATTCTACCTAGTACCTATATACATTGATCGGTCAGATGAGCCTTATTGGGCTCTTTCTTCTACTGGGTACTTTACAGTTTCATCAGCTTATGAATCCTTGAAAGAGGCCACGGTTTCTCGATCTACAGCTAGTAATGGAGAGTGGAATTTGCTTGGAAATGGAATGGAGCCCAATGTGTCCGTACATTTCTCTTTCAGTGTTTACATGAATACATTCTTACCAATAAAGAACGAGTCCGCCGATATATGTCAAATGATCCGATTTGTATCCAATGTCGATAGGAGGAAGAATCAGTCATACACTTGCTGGAGACTGCCCATTTGCCAATGCCATCTGGTCGAGACTCTTACCTCAGGGAAACCATATGCAGTTTTACCTGTCAACCACATTGGAATGGTTATCTTTTAACGTTAGTCGATGCAAAATAGTGGTGAATGACGTCCCATGGTCAGTCATCTTTGGAGTTACCTGTTGGTATTTCTGAAAGTGGAGAAATTCTTCTATATTTGAAGACAGGCTGGTATCTATGGAAGAGCACTTAAATGCAATATTTAGTCTTGCTTTAGTCATCAACAACGCTTCCTGCATTTTTGGTGACAGTGGAGGAACTAACACAAAGAGACGGGAGGAGGTTCTCATCGGCTGGTCGTCTCCCCCTACAGGATGGCTGGCTTTGAATTCTGATGGAGCATATAGAAAATCGATTGATATATCGGCTGCAGGTGGTGTATTTTAAGACTCAAGTGGTGAATGGTATGGTGGTTGTGCTATTCGGCCGGGAAAGTGCACGGCACATCGGACTGAGTTGTGGGCAGTCTACTGTGGTTTATATTTAGCATGGGAATTGGGCTATCGGAAGATTGACTTGCAAGTGGACAGTAAGCTAGTTGTGCAAGCCATTACTTCACCCCTATTCCATCCATGTTCTAACTCTGATATAATTCATGTCATTCAACAACTACTTCGGCGTCAATGGGAAGTTAGTACGTGACATATCTCTATCAGATGATTAATTTCAGAGATTTTGTATAGAGAATGATTATTTTATTTTTGATATTCCAACCGTTGAAACTCGAAATTTATTGATAAACGATACGTTGGGGATTTGTTTTCCTCAATTAATTAGAGTGTAAGAATAAAATTTTCAAAGGATTAAATTTAAAGAAAGTTGTAAGTGATAATTTTCTTGAAGATCCTTAGGTGAGAAATTTTCTTGAATTCTATCAAAAGTGTTGGAGAATTTAAAAAACTTTTTAACATAAAAGGATTTTTATTTATACAAATAATAAAACATAATAAAAATAAGAAATAAGAAATAAAGAAGAATTTAACCCAAACATTTTTTTTCTTAAAATATAAAAATCCGACGATTGAATCTCTTCAAGGAAATAAAATAAGTGTTTTTCTTAAATAGTTTTGGGGTGAAGGAACTCTCTTAGTTTCCATTAAAATTGTCGAAAACACTCAAAAAAAAAGTTTCCAACATATAATAATAATAATAATTGAATAAAAATAAAATAATTAAGGGAAATAAAATTAAATATCAAATTAAGGTTTATTTATCAAAATTAAAAGTAAGAAAACACATTATTAATTGATATCATTTTTTAAATGGATATGGTGTTGTTTTAGTACTTTTCCATATATAAACGTATTTTCAAACCTAACTGTTTCCCGTACGTCATAACTCATCGTTTTTAATGAATCTAACTCAAGTAGAGAATCTTATTAAGAAAGATAGATTTATTTGAATGCTTAGTTATATCTAAATAAAAATATTAATAACGATTTCTCTTTTATATTAAAATTTTAAATTCACGCGCACCGACACTTATATATGATGCTTGTAATGTGACGAATGCTTTTTTTTTTTCCACAAATTTTATGGCTGATATTGTTTCTGTCTTCACTGTGATGGACATCACAAACCTAATTTATGTCTCAAAAGACTATGAAAATTCAAATTTTCCTTTACGACAGCCACAACCATGAAACCTCTTTAATTTTACGGATTCCCTAAATCAGCCTTTTCTCTTTTGATATTTTATTGCTAAAAGTGATTGACTTCATTTTTTTTTTTTTTTGAAAAGTCACTTCATTTAAATTCTATTAAGGATAATTTTTTTATATAGGATTTTTAGCAAAATTTATGCATTAATTAGAACTTTTTATCTTTTTTATCTTACTCCTATTGAAATACAATTAATTATTATGAAAATTGGAAAAAATTAGAATTTATATTGACTTCGTATAATAACGAATCACTTCAATTCTATTACTTGATTTGCCAGGTATTCTATATAATGGCCTAAGAAAATCTTCAAAATAGGACGAGTTGTTTCATCTAAAGTTTGGGTTCTTGCTTAATATTAATTTAATGGCAATTTAAATAATATTTCATGTGTCAATTAAATTTATCCTTACTTCTAAATGCCTTTTTTTACTTGTGGTTTAGAAAGTAGCTTTTTTCCGCAAATTTTAAGGTTATGACTGCTTCACATGGGCCTACATATGTACGAAACTTTCGAAGGTTTTTTTACATGAAAAGTAGCACTGATAATTTTTTAAAGATAATTAATAAAAGCTTTCACTCTTTAAAAATCATCTACAATTACTTTATAAGTTAAATCTGGTATAAATACTTTAAAAAGATTATCTTTTACTAACAACAAGAAATCAAAACTAGGAGGAGAAAGCGGAAATCAACTGCCACGGGAAAGGAAGAAAGCAATCGAAGAAAGAATAAATGAAAAATAAATAAAAAGAGTTGATTATGGCTGTCACGGCATGGACAAGGTTTTCTTGGTTAAAAAAGATAGATATATAATATAGAAGCTTTTATAGATATTAGTGTATTAATTAGATTTTTCAACAGCCATAAAAAACTTTTATAGTCATTCTCAATGAAAATTGGTGAGCAACATTAATTGTCGCTTTGTATACATTATTAGAATTATTAAGACCACGGACTAAACGTTGTTCATGCATATAAGGCGATATGCATATATCAAGATATCATGATAGGTTGGACCTTTTACATGCATAGAAACAAACCAACCGCGTTATGATATCATAATTTATATCAAGAAATTTTCAATTTTAGACTTTTCTTTTAAAAAAAAAAAAACTTCAAACCCAATTTTATATAATATATATATATTCAGATAAGGCGAGGGGGAGAGAAAAGTACATATAGTTGGGTAGGTAGCAAAATTGGTGTCTACTATTTTCTTCTCACCTACTTTAACATTACTGCCGACTAAAGTAATCAAAGGTTAATTGAACTTGCTTTATGTAGATGAATCATTTAGAAAATTTAAATCCTTTGATTTCAATAAAGCAAGTCTTGAAAAATGACCAAAGGAGATTTACAGATGTATAATAAGCTTTTTGGACATGACCTAAGGGACTGGACAAGCTTTCTCTTTGGTCAAGTCAGAAGCTATCTAGAAATGCTTAATTGGTGAGACATCAAACAGTTAATTGGTGGCTGCTTAATTTTCTTAATGCACTTTATTACTTCTAGGTTTTTTACTTCGATTATCATTATTCAAGGGGATAATAGGCGCCACGGCTTGGTTTTGATTAATTTGTTCATATAATTTGATCTTGGTCTTATATATGCGGCTAAGTATAGCCGGCCTGCACATAAAATTTTAATATCATTGGTTTTACTAATTATATGTGATAACTAAAGTGGGTTGGTGAGGGTCGTGGGATAGGAATTTAGTGGGATAATCATGTTGACAAATCAAAGATCAACGCCTTGGGTGCATATGATATATTATATTTGATGCAATATAAATATATAATATCTATATATTACCACTTAATTATAACATAACATTTCGAAAGTCTTTATATATACATATCCCACAATATTTAAACTTTATAGTACTAGTATAGATGAACTATATATAATTAGAGAAAGATCTTTTTCAATTTCATATCGTTGGCTATGATAATTATGTCGGTTTGTTTTGTATAATTACAGATTAGTTTCTAATCCACAACCCGATTTTCTACTTATTAAATAGAAATGTCTTATGCTTTTTGCAAAACATAATCATTTATATTTTACCTTTTTCCTTGCGCTTTTCGTCCCCTCATCAGTACTATATTTTTCACTGCGTTTGGCTTTCTCTATACCAAACATTTCGGACATGCATTTGCTTGATTTCCTGGTAAAGTTAACCAATCAAGGGAAAAGGAAAAAAGCAAACATAAAGTTTGTGGTGCAAAATCAATCCCCCAACTTATGAAGCTTGCCTTAGGGACGTATACTTGATTTTTTGACAACAACTCTTGAATCTTGGGTCACTTTGCCTTTGATTCCTAAGACTGCACGTTAGAAAATCTGGAATCTTACAAATATTGTCCTCATTCAAATAGAGTATTATAAAAAATATCTTTCTCTTCATGCTTTTCTTTTTTGCCAATCAAAGCAAAAAATGGATTACATTTTACAGGAAAAAAATGTCAGTATTGTTTGTTTAGTGTCTTGGCTTAAACTTGTGGAAATTAAATGACATAATACTTAAAAAAAATCTTGAATTATTTTAAATTTTTTAAATATTTTTTATTTTTATTATATTTAATTAAATTTTTATATTTTTATTTTTAATCAAATAAACTTTTATCTGTTTATGTCACATAATATTGACGTATATTTAATTAATTTATTTATTGATATTTAATTCTCAAAAGCCCAAAAAATTAAGTACAACATAAATATAATCAAAATTAAATATAAGCTGAGCTACCTATCAAACACTCCAATAATGTCTTATTTTAGGCTTTTTTTTAACCATGTGTTTCTTGTTTAGATGCAGTTATCTTTGAATACAATAATGCAAAGATCGTCAAAGCAAGATTCATTGTTCGAGGATCGAATCGGAGGCAATCTTAGCTGGTGCAAGACAATTTGAAATTGAAATTACTATACCTGATGCAGAGCTGTGAATGTTAGTGTGGGCATTGAATAGATGTGTGTAGGAAAATGTTGAAGTTAATGAAGTCGAGATTGATTGTGCACAAGTGGTGAATTGGGTTCATTTGAAAAGCTATAATGGTGGGTTGAGACATGTGATGGAAGATTGTCGAATGGTTATGGAATATTTGAGCTGTAATTCAATTAATTATGGTAGACGAACGATGAACATGGCAGCCCATATGTTGGCTCATTTTAAGAGGAAGAACAGCTGTGTGGAGAGTATTTGATAATATGCAAAGCAGAGTTAAACAAGTCATTTTGTAAGATTTGAACCAGTTGTATCTATTTGTTGTTAAGCTGGGAGGAAAAAGTCTGTTGCTATATAATGGAAAGCATGTTAGAAAAGTATTCTTTTTTCTCATGATTTTTGTTTCACCGGATTTTTTTATAAAGAGGTTTTTAATGAAGTTTTTCCTTCGTGTTAATGGTAGTGTTGTGATTATAATATAAGGGATTCTAGTATGTTTGCTTTTTGTGAATTCATATTGTAATGCATGTTATGGTGATGATTACTGAAATTCACCTTTTCTTTAAAAAAAAATGCAATGAAATTGATATGTCCAAAATGGGTTCCACCTTAATGTATCTGCCCTTTTTTTTTTTTCTGAATGGGAGTTACTCCCCTGATTAAAGGTTCCAGACTCTCAAATAAAACCCTCTTTTTTATTTTCCCAATAGATTTGCATGATTAAAAAGGAAAGGACAAACTGTAAATTTACAAGAGTAAATGAACTTCTCCACTGTCTATAATTTCTGTCAATAATTGTAATTTATATCTCCAAGCTTCAACCATGTGGTCACTGACTGCCACATAAAAGTATAAAAAGAATAATTCCAAGTATAATATAAACAAAATCATTGTCTTTTAATGTTTGGGATTTCACTTAGGAGACTTACTCTTAAAAATAAAGGGGAAAGTGAGGTGGGAATCATGGAACACAAAATGAGATAATAAAAATATAATTGATCAACGATGAGAGATGAAATTATTGCATGAGATTAAGCAAGAAATTTTGTTAGAATTAGGAATAAACACATTTTTTTATCAATATTAATTAATTTGAGGGTTGAATACAGACAACATGATTAATAGAAAAACCAGCAAAGGATTTTTTTGTTGTCTAACTATAATGGGACAATTAATGAAAATAACCATTTTTTTGTTATATAAGTCTTTGCCTCTCTACAATGTAAGGTAGGTCTATTTCTTTTGATGACATTATAACATGATAATGACTTCATCATATTTTTGTCTAAACAGAATCATAGAAAATATTAGCCTTTTTCTTCCATTTCTTTTATTTTTCATTAGTACATAGGAGAGAAAAAACAGAACCAAATTAAAAACCCTTCCTAATTATAATTAATCCAAGTTAATTTCAACTGTTTGGTAGCATTAACTGCAAAACATTATGCTATTTTACCCATTAACTTCAGAGCAAGAGACAAAATACGAACAAGGGAGAATCAATAATAAGAATCAATAAAAAAAAAAACACGAAACAAGGACAAAACATAGGGTTTTTAGGTCTTGGGACCCTACCCCATGTGGCCTGCAATGTGGCAGTGGTCCTAAGAGCATGGCCCATATAGGGCAGCCAATAAATTAGGACCAAGTATCCCCCACCTAGTAAAACTATACTAACTAAATATTGATAATTATGGGTCCAAATTTTCTGTAAAAACCTCAGAACATTGTCGGTTGTCACATCCACACCCAGCAAGAGATTTCCTCCCTGATTTTTTCAATTTTATGGAATATAGTGGGTTTTTTTAGACTATATACTTTTTTAAAATGAGAATTATAAAAGGATTGAATTATAGAGCACAATACATGCCAAAAAAAAAAAGGAGAACAGAGTAAGGATAACATATGAGTACACTAATATTAAAATGGGAAGTTTTTCTTGTAGAAAAATAACTAGTTACAAAAGTAATAGGAGTACTTCTTTCCAAAAAACAAAAAAAAAGTGATAGGAGTACTTATTTTCTCAATTTTCTTTTGAAAAAAAATAATTTTATGTATTTATTTTCAATTTGATATATTAACTTGTGATGTTAATTTAGTTATTCATTATATAATAATATAAATATGGGTAGCATCAATAATTAACTTGTAATGTTAATTCAGTTATTCGTTATATAATAATATAAATATAAGTAGCATTAATAAATAGCTTGTGACATTAATTTAGTTATTCGTTATATGATAATATAGATATGGATAGCATCAATAGTTAACTTGTGACGTTAATTCAGTTATTCGTTATATAATAATATAGATATGGGTAGCATCAATAGTTAACTCGTGATGTTAATTCAGTTATTCGTTATACAAGAAGATAAATGGGGAGCATCGATAGTTAACTCTTTATGTTAATTCTGTTATTCGTTATATAATAATATGGCTATGGGTAACTTCAATAGTTAACTTGTGATGTTGATTCAGTTATTCATTACACAATAATATAGATATAAATAGCACCAATAGTTAACTCGTAACATTAATTCAGTTATTCGTTATATAATAATATAGATATGGGTAGCATCAATAGTTAACTCGTGATGTTAATTCAGTTATTCGTTATACAATAAGATAAATGGGAAGCATCAATAGTTAACTTTTGATGTTAATTCAGTTATTCGTTATATAATAATATAGATATAGATAGCATCAATAGTTAATTCGTGACGTTAATTCAGTTATTTGTTATATAATAATATAGACATGGGTAGTATTAATAGTTACCTCATAATGTTAATTCAATTATTCATTATATAATAATAAAACAGGTATGGGTAGTATTCAATAATTAACTCTGATGTTAATTCAGTTACTCATTGTATAGTAATATAGATGCATTATCATACCATATCATTCCAATATTACCATAAGAAAAAAAGTAAAATACCTTGACCCTTTTAAGTTTTGATCGAAATTATATGAAAGTTCATTAGTTTTTAAAATGGATACTCCGGTACAAAAAAATATTTTTTACTGGACATATAGGTCCAGCCATTAGTCAACCATTAGTACTTTCGTCAACTTACTGATGTGGTAAGGGTAAAAAGATAAATTTTACTCTTGATTAATTTTTATAATTATAATTATATAATTTTATTATTTTTTATTAATTAAAAAAACTCCCCATTAGGGAGCACAAAGGGAGCCTCAAATCGAGCTCCCAAGGGGAGCACTAGATCATCTGTGCTCCCTTTTCTTGGGGAGTTGGGGAGTATCGATCAGTGTTCTTTATTTTTTTAACTTTTTGAAAAATATAAAAATAATTTTTAAATTAATAAAAAAAAAGTATTTTAATTTTTTATTATTTTTGTTAATAGTATTCTTAGTGCTTGTTTGGTTTGACTTTTTTTCAGTTTATCTACATCTTAAAAGCAAAAGTCAGGCCAAATATAAATTTTAAAAAGCTCTTCACAAAAAAAGTAGCTTTTTTTTAAAGAATAAAATTTTTTTAAAAAAAAAGCTTTAAGAAAAACTGCTATGAGGAGCTTTTTTTTATATTTTTTTAAAATGCAAGAGAATTTTTATTTTTATTTTAAAAATATTTTTATCTATTAAAAATAATTACAATATTACCTTCTTAAAAAAATACCTTTTATGGTAATTTTAATCAAAATTATAACTTATAAAAAGAAATTTATCAAACAATTTCAATTTAATTTTAAAAACTATTATTTTTCATAAAAACTTTGTAATAGCTTTTAAACTAAAAAAAAATCAAGCTCAACAGGCAATCTTAAAGCGGAATGTTCATTTCAAAAATTAATAAATTTTCATATAATTTCAATTAAAACTTAATAAAATCAGAGTATTTTACCTTAAGAAAAAAGCTATGAAAATGCTATATGTACTTTCCATGATTCTGATACCAATCCGAATTTGCTTAATGAGCTAAACATGTTTGGTATATTTAACATATTTGTCATAAGATTATAAAAAGTATAATTATCAGTGATAAAAAAATTCATAAATCGATAAAAACAAAATATTAAAATTTTTAAGAAATTGGTTTGGCTTTAGCTATTTTTAATAATAAAGAGGTAAAAAAGCTTCTGACATGTGCCAAATTATTTTTTATTATTAACGTGTGAGTCCGTAAGTATATCTAAACGTGAACAGGACATAATTAAATGCCATAATTTTTTTTCTAAATTGGCAAAATTAAAAAAAAAAAAAAGGAAAAAGAAGGGAAAGGGGTAGGTGTGAGATTTGACCGAACCACCTCCGCACACACACCATCCTCTCAAAGACTCTTCTCTCTACCTTTCTTAATATAAATTCCCCTCTCGTCTTCCTTTCCTCTCAGCTTGACGTTCCCTTCTCCGAGAGAACACCAAGCTTTCCATCAAAAGAAAAAAAAGAAAAAAAAAACATTCTGTTTACTCTTTCCGTTCTTTCCTCTCAATTTGATATATTTTCTGAAAGGAAACACATTATTTTGATTACAAATATGCAGGCGGTTTCTCCTACACAAAATCTTAACTCTTCTATAATTCGGCCGTCGAAGCCTCGGCTCAACCAGCTAACTCGGTTCGCCGTTCGCTGCGTCCACCGGTCTGATTCGGTCCAATTCCCCAATGGAGTTGGTTCAAGCCGCGCCGATTGGCAAAGCTCCTGTGCCATCCTTTCTAGCAAAGTCTTTTCTCAGGACCAAGGTTCCGGTGACAAATCCACTCCTCCCTCCGCTTCGGACCACCTCGCCCCCGCCGTTAACGGCCACAAGACCTCCATCGATCTCAACCTAGTCCCAATCGACAAAAACAACAAGCCTCAACCACCTTCCCCACTGCCTCCACAAAAACCGCTAACCATCACCGACTTGTCCCCGGCTCCGATGCATGGCTCTCAGCTGCGCGTAGCCTACCAGGGAGTACCTGGCGCGTACTCCGAAGCTGCTGCGGGAAAGGCTTATCCTAACTGTGAAGCCATCCCTTGTGACCAGTTCGAAGTCGCGTTTCAAGCAGTTGAGCTTTGGATCGCCGACCGAGCCGTGTTACCAGTGGAAAACTCACTCGGCGGCTCGATTCATAGGAACTACGATCTACTTCTCCGGCACCGCCTCCACATCGTCGGCGAAGTCCAACTCCCAGTCCACCACTGCCTGTTAGCTCTCCCAGGAGTCCGCAAAGAGTACCTTACGCGTGTCATTTCTCATCCACAAGCTCTCTCCCAGTGTGAACACACACTCACCAAACTCGGTCTCAACGTCACGCGCGAAGCTGTCGACGACACAGCCGGAGCGGCGGAGTACATCGCAACCAACAACCTTCGCGACACCGCCGCCATAGCAAGCGCACGCGCCGCGGAACTCTACGGACTCCAAGTCCTTGCCGATGGAATCCAGGACGATTCGGGAAACGTCACGCGCTTCGTCATGCTAGCTCGGGAGCCAATCATCCCGCGTACGGATCGGCCATTTAAAACGAGCATCGTTTTCGCGCACGACAAAGGGACGAGCGTGCTTTTCAAAGTGCTGTCTGCGTTTGCGTTTAGGAACATCAGCCTAACGAAAATCGAGTCGCGGCCGCACCGCAACAGGCCGATCCGGTTGGTCGACGACGCCAATGTGGGAACTGCCAAGCATTTTGAGTATATGTTTTACGTGGATTTCGAAGCGTCAATGGCGGAGGTCAGGGCCCAAAACGCGTTGGCTGAGGTCCAGGAGTTCACGTCATTCTTGAGGGTGTTGGGAAGTTACCCCATGGATATGACGCCATGGTGCCCCTCAAGGGAAGATTAGCAAATCCCATGGAAATAAACAAAAAAGTAAAAAAAAAGAAATCATTTGCACAAAAAAGAGAAATTGGGGAAATTAATTTTAATTTTACTTTTTTATTTGTTTTTTTGTTATTATGAGAATTTTTAATTCATCAATGGATTCAACAACAAGCTAAAAAAAAAAAGAATTGTTGTTGTTATTGTTGTTGTTGGGTAAATATTTTTATAATATAGTTGATTAAGTCCTTCCCAAAATTTTTCTTTGTTTCGTGTAAGAATGTGAATACCATCTCAAACTCAATCTTTCTTCCTCTTGTTTTATAAACCCTTCTTTTGTTCTGTATGTTAATAATTCTTTGGGGACCATGATGGCAATGTTGAAAGGAACTTGAAATCTAGAACAGCTTTACTGTTACTATGATTAAGTCAATTGTTGTATGCTAAGAAGGGATTTCTTTTTTCCCTTTTGATAATTTGGGGAGGATGGGATCTGAACTTGTAAACACAACTTCTTCAAAAATAATATCTTAATTATCAATTAAATTACATATCAGTCAAGCTACAAAATAAATATATCAATTAAAGTGTTGTCATGGTCAAGTCTGATTGTCATTAATCTCTGTTGTGGGAACAAGGGTATTATTCCAATTCCTTGTTGACAAATTCCATAGTCCTCATTTTAATCTGTTTGGTAAGAAAATAGCAAATATGATTATGAAACCTAATCATATTTATTTTTCATTTTGCTTTCCTTTTAGAGAAAAGGTTATGCTTCAATTACATAACTGTGTTGGCTATGATAGAACCACAGCCAACCCTATCAAATTTTAAACCAAAAAAAAACTATGAGTTAGGAAGCAAAGGCCTGGGTAGTGGGTAGTTGCCATGCCTTGCCACCAGAAACCCAAAAAAAAAAAAAATGCACTAGTTGTCATATTAAAGTTTTAATATTCCAACAAATTGATTATTTTAATTGGTATCAATAGATCTGATTCGCTTTCTTTTTTAACAAATCAGATTGCATGACAGCATTATACACTTAAACACTGAATAATTAAGTAGCTTGGTCCCCTTCACTTTTCTAATCCTTTGGATGGCCATTACCAAACCTAAAAGACCTAGCTTTTTATTTTCTTTTCTATATTCATATTCTAATTCTAATCATAGAAATGTTGCTAATCTTGAGCACAACTAATAATTTATTTTTCAAAATTTTCAAGGTATTTTTGAAGTTGAAGTGTCTCTGTTGAGATTTGAGTTAATTATATTCTTTGTTTATCATTTGTTACTCACAAAAGGATTTTTAGGGAAATAGATCGACTTACATGTCGAAAATTTTTTTACTTGAGGTTTTTTCGCCAATTCTTAACAAAAAAAGAAAAAAAAACTTTTTATCTCATCTAAAATCTTCATGAAAGTTTTTCATTAGATAAATGGAAGAACGCAAATAATGAAAGTAACATAATGATATGGTAATGGAATTAATAAATTATGAAATAATTGGATTAATTTTCATTGTCTATCCATCATTCAATCTTAAATATAATTGTTTTCAACATCCGTATATATATATATCACTTACCAACCTATGAGTGTTTTTTCTTGTTTCCTGCTTTTCCACCTACCAACTAAATGAGGTTTAAATTTCATGGTAAAGCAATTTGTTTTCTCCCTTAAAATAAATTCCCAAGAGCTTAATTCATTTTCATCAAATGCCATACAACATAAGTTAAAAAAAAAAGAAAACTTTGTTTGATATCATCTGTCAATGTTACCCTTTCTATGCAACCAATCAAGACAAATTTCAATAAAGATTTTATGATTTATCATACCATACCATAGATATTTATTAACAAAAAATCAGTAAAAGTAAAACCCAATCAGGGAAAAAGTTGGGGAGGAGAAACTGTGACTATTATAACACACTAAAAGCACTATTATAATGAGGAAATGATTATTGAAAATGAGATATCGGAGTCATTATTTGTTTTGTTAATATAATAATAATTAATGAGAAATTAAGAAAACATGAAAAGGGGGGAAAAAAGAGAAGAAATAAGAGGAGGGGTTTGGTGAGGATTGGCAAAGGGGAGAGCATGATGGGAAAATGGGGTGTGGTAGGTGGAGATGTGCCCTTTGCTAAGTAGTTGAAAGCTACTACACCCTTCTTCCCCACATTTAGTGACGATCCCCTCACCTCCCGCTTACGTACGTCGGCATTTCCTGGCCGGTTATGGCTCATGGCTGTCCCCACTTGCTCCTCTTTCTTTCATTATTACTGCTCTTTCTCTCCTCCTCCACGTACCCGACACTCCTTTATCATACGTACGTTCCTTTATAAGTAGAAATTCAATTTTATTTCGGTATCACGTGAAATTTATATGAATGTATATCAAGTCGATCCTTTTCTATTTCGAAATTTATTTTATGTAAGTTACGTGTAAAACTGTTAAGATAGTTAAATTAGGATAATTATGTTAATATGATATTACAAGATTACAATTATAATATTGTTAATTCCATTCTTTTTAATAAAATAAATAATTTATAATACAAAATCTCTCATCTTGTAATAAAATTCGTGATTGTTAAGAAAGATCATCTTTTTTTATTTTATTTTGAAATAGATCTTTTAAATAAAAAATTTAATGATTGTGATTTTGGAGATCTTAAAGTTAATGATTGATTTTAACAAAGGAGTTAGAAACGGAGTGCATGTTCTACCAACGTAAAAGTTTAAGAGAACAAAAGGTCGAAGGACCAAATGGGATTAGTTTTTCAAAAAATTTCTTATTGGATAAAACAAAAATAAACATTAAATTAATTGTATTGGGACATTTAATATATAAGACATATAATCAATATATAATTAATCCTCATAATATATATATATTAATCAATGTAAAAAAATCTACTTATAATCAAGGACGGAGTTAAAGAAATGGCGATCGTCACTCCTCAATTTTTAATTTTTTTTATTGCTATAGGTGTAAAATTTGAAATATAAAATATGATTATTTTTATCATTATCCTTTAAATATCTTTCATATAAAATCTTGAATTCACCATTACCTATAACTCAAGCCATTAAAATGCTCAAAAATCTGGACATTAAATCTTGAAATAAAAAATCAAAGACGAGGTAAGTTGATTAATAGACAATTTCATAAAATTAAACAAAAAAAAAAAAGAATTATGAATGCATGCCCATAATATGATATATGATACATGCAAGGAAGGAAACAGAGCCAGCAAAAGAAAGAAAGCCCTTTCCTGGATCTGTTTCTTAAACCTTAATCTTTTATAAATAAACCAAGTTTATTGATAATACACGTGACGACCGTCGGGAACCAAATAAATAAGTTGTTCAACCAATATTTTGTTACCCAATGTGACAGTGTCAGAAATAAATCTCTACCAAACTTTCGCAGCCTCATCTTATCTCTCGATTAGAATTTATACATACATACATACATGTATAAACTAGATCTCCCTCACCAAATAAATCTGAGCCTTCACATGCAATAATTACTACTTTTTTTTTCTTTTTATTTCGTGTGTATGCAGCTCGGGATAATGAAAGCAGTAGGCAAATAATTACTTACATATGGGGACCATATTTCTATGCATGTTTTTGACTTGTTTAATACAAATACCAATCATTACATGCTACATAAGCGGGACTCCCATGTGACCAAACATGTGTTCTGTCACGAGAAGTACAATTATGTGTAGAAATAACATCTTCTTCTTTGTATTATATATATATATATATATATATATATTACTTTCATGTATATTAAAATTTTAGTTTAATATTTTAAAAAGCACTTGAATTATTGAAAAAATTTAAATGAATGTTTATTCTTCATTACATTTAATCAAATTTTTATATTTTTATTTTCAATCAAATAAATTCTTATTATTAACGGTTGATAAATTTAATTGATCAAAATGTCAATTGTTATTTTTATGTCACGTGATGTTGATGCGGGAGTTAAAAATATTATATGATTATATCATAATATCATATCATTATTTATTATGATATGTCTGTATGTCACATTAATATTATATGATATAAAATGATAAATAAAAATTAATCAATCATTAAATTAAGTTTAATTTATCAAAAGTAAAAATATAAAAACTTGAATAAATACAATAAAAAAATTAAAAAATTTAAATTTTTTAAATAGTTAATTTTTTTTATATATTGCACCTGAAATTTTGATTTTTGTATATTTTATATTATAACATTCAAAACTTTATATAAAGTGTTAATGTACAATAACTTTTTCTATAATTATTAAAGATATGTTTTTTTGTTTAATGATAAATTAAAAAAGAAGGGGTCTTGTAGAGTGAGTACGGAAGCATGGGTTGAAATAAATCCGTAACTCTTTAATTGATGGATGCTAGTTGCTTTAGCCAGCAAAGAAAAAGCTAAAAGACAAAGCAAACAAACGGGACCAAAATTTCATCACATGTCCTAATAGCCTCCTAGACTAGTCTTCAACTTCCTACCCTTTGAATATTTCGTCATTATCGACTGTCTTCTTGGGCATCTACCCTGGCGCTGGCACACCTTTCTTTACCTCCCCCAGGCTTCTTTTCTTTTGTTTTATCCAACTAAACATGTGCCTGCTCACCAATATCCACAGATCATCTACATTATTTTTATTTTAGCACATGTTTAACTTAAGTGGCAAGGGTGAGGTATGGTAGTATAAATAAATATTTTATGCTTAAACGGCAATGCTTCCTCTCTTCATCTTTTTCAGTGTTTGCTTTCCATGGAGGATCGACGATCACAATAAGCTGAAATTTTCAGTATAAACATGAAGCTATAACTATTTTTTTTTCCCCCTTTAGAAATGGTAAAGAGTCAAGTTAGAAAAAGCATAGATATTTGAATTCATCAAAACTTGCTTCTAAAAGGCAAGCTAATTACATTCAATGTGGTGTACATATTAGCCTGCAGCCTCTGCCGCAAATACCATTGTAACCTTTCAGGCAATTAAAACTTGAGAGCCGATTGTCGACTCAAGTGCGGACAAAATTGAATGATTAACCCAGAAGTTGTTGAAAATTGAATGCACCAAGTTTGTAATGGTATTGTCTATATCTATGTTAACCTAATGAGACCCTAATTCATACTTAGAGGTTGAGCAATCGGTTAAATTAATTAAAAATTTTCAACAACCGACTTCATTTATTTTCTTAAGGGATTTAATCGAATCTATTTACTTTGACTCTTAACTAGTTAATTAATTGACTTTAGTATGATAATTTAGTTTTAACAGACTTAATCGACTTTTTTTTTTATTTTTTAAAATTTTTAACTTTTCAATTTACCTAATAATTTATTTTGAAATAGTATTGACATTATATTTTTTTATGGTTAATATAAGTGCTTTGATATTAAAGGAAAAGGATACAAAACATTTTCATATTAAAATAAAATGAATTAGTGACATAAGTTTTTTACATAATAAAATAGAATTTACTCCACTACCAATTCAAGAAGCATGATTTTTACATATATCTATAAGATTAAAATGACGATGGTTGACATTTTAGTAATTGCTTCAAATAAAAAAGGAAAACGAAGTAGTGAATGAAATAGGATTTTTTGTGAAAAAATATTATTATAGAAGTTATTTATTAAACTATTTTTTTGAAAAACAGTATGAAATTATTTAAATATAAATCTTATTTGATGTGTTGATTTGAAATCTTAATTCTTAACATAAAACTAAAATGATCCTAATATAAATTATAGTGAACTTAGTATTAAAGATTGAGAGATTTTAAGAATTAAATAAAAAGTTCTTAATTAGTTAATTACTCGTTTAGATTTTATGTGAGTGGTTTATAATTTTTGTAAGTGATTTGTTCAAATAAAACAAATTGCTTAATAAAAAAAAATCTTTCACATTTTTGAATGAATAAGTGAGACGATGATCAAATATTTTGTAAATAAATTTTGATAAAAAAATCATGTAACTAATTTTATAAATATTAGTTTTGTATTTTGTTTAATTTTTTTATAAGTGTTTTATATTATTATATCAATGATATCAATGTTTAAATAAAGATATATATAAAAGTATAAATTGGTTTTTTTTTTGTATTGGGAAGTTGAATATTGACATGGATTATATATTTATATGCATAAAAGTAAATAAATAAAATTTGAAATCAATAAAAAAAAACTAATGAGATTATATGATGCTTGTCATTTGTTTACTGCAATCTAAGCTATTAATTTATATATGCAAATGATGAAACTGTGTGAGTAAGATACATGCAAGACTTACCTTAAAAAATAGTGTATATAAAGTCGACTAATTTGGTTAACAATCTTAAAATTTTTTTAATCGAACTAACCTAACTTAATCAATTTAATTGATCCCTTAATCGAATTAATCTTTTTAACTGACTTAACATAGTCCAATTAACCAACTTTTGTAAATTAAGTCAATTTTAATCAACTTTTATTCACCCTTATTTGTAATTAAAAAAAAAATTGTTGTACATGATTTTTAAAGCCCCAAACATTTTCAACTCTTGATTCTAATGTCACACGTACATTTATTAAAGTCTTACAGATAATTAGTAAGTGAATAAGTGATGTTGTTTCGAGTTTCCTCAGTGAATTTTTTATTAATTAATGTTAATTTTAAATGCACGATTTTAATGAGATAAAATACATTTTGTTAGACCTAAAATCTGACCAACCTATCTACCATATGATACTATATATATACGTTTTTATCTTGGAAAGAACAAAGTTGTCCCCAATTATATTTTTTCTCTTCTCCTTGATTTGTCCACATAAGCCATCACACGTGCATGAGAAAACTTAATACAATTTTCCATAATAAAATCAGTGTTGAATCCAGGTTAAGTCCCACATTAGAAATTGACTCCAACACTCTTTACAATATTGTTTTAGGGTCAAAACAACAAACAACCCGGAGGTCATTCAAACAGAAGAAATAAATAAAAGCAAATTGTGATATATAACCAACTCGATAAGTCTATTTAAAAAATATTTTTTAACATAAAATTAATTATTTTCATTCAACTTTTATAATGATTTGGTAAAAATATTTTTAAAATTATTTTAGACAAATTAAATGCTTTCGATTTTTTTCTCTCCCATCCGTTTGTTATGTTTTTCATTTTTCTCTCTCGCCATTCAACTTTCTCTAATTCTACCACCATCACTATCTCTCTGTCTATGTCTTGTTATTTAGTCATATCGTCATTAAGCTATAAACTAAAGAGCATGACATGGCAAGTAATAACATGTTATTGGGTTTATTGGTTTATGTTCACAAAACTCTTTCTATCGATTTCTTGCTATCTTGCCATATCATCGTTGGTCTACAGACTAAAATCATGACATGATGAGTAACAATATGTTCTTGGATTTATTAGTGTTGAGTTTTTTAGTGATTCAAGTGTGGTAGAATATGCTTTGACGTATAACAAAATGATTCATGTCTTGACGTGTAACATCAATAGAAAAAAAGAAGCTATGGAGTGTAATATCTGGTGTTGAAGCTTTGACTTTGGCGTATAACATTTGCTACTAAAGTTTTGTTGTGTAACATTTTCTGCTAAAGTGTGTAACATTTACTTAGACTTGCAGTGTCGTTTTATTTTTCTTTTTTTGTTATTTTTATTGTAGATAGATCTATAGATTTGTAGTTTTTGATATTTTGTGGTTATATATATATATATGTATGAAGGTGAGAGAGTTTTTTGCTCTAAAGTTGTTAATCCTTTACTCTATTCGACTTCTTCTTTTTCTAAAAATTTTCAAAATTCTTATTTTTTTACAAAATTTTCTTGAAAAATTAACAATTGGTTTACATTCACAAAATTCAAAAGTTGATGGGTTAAAATTATAAGTGAAATGAAATCTGTAAATTAGAACATTGCACAGAATTGCTACACACCATATATGCATCAAACAACTCTAATGCACTTGGCGTGCAATAAATCTATTAAATATAGCATGACGTATAACAACATGTTTTTGTACATGCTTACATGTAACAACATTTTTTTCAAAATAATGTGCAATAAAATTTTTTTAAGTATGACGTGTAATAACATTTTTTGAATATAATGTGTAACTTGCTCCTTTGTATGTCGCTACAACATAAACTCTTAGAGTCAAAATGTGCAAAAAAAATTTTCAATTGTAATAACATTTTTTTGAACATGCGTGTAATAACAACATTTTTTAAACATAACTTGTAACTTGATCTCTATTTTTATATTTCACTAAGATATAAACTCTTAGAGTTAAATATCTTAATCAAATAAAATTTAAAGTAAAAAAAGAATTTGACATGGAAAGGAAGATATATTGAAAAGTTATTTAACCTCAACGTTATTGTTGGGATGAAATAGATCTGGACAAAAAGATATTATTTAAAATTTTTAAATTTGGATAATTACTATTTAGGGTTATTTTATTTGTTACATTTCTTGTAATCATAAAAAAAATTAATGTGTAACAATTATTTTTTCAACATGAAATAACATTTTTTCAACACATATGTTTGAATATGAGAAAGTTTTATTGAGGGTAATTTTGTTTAAAAAAATTTTCTCTTAATTAAAAACAGTTAAA
The DNA here is from genome assembly GCF_000208745.1 of Theobroma cacao. Lineage (NCBI taxonomy): Eukaryota > Viridiplantae > Streptophyta > Magnoliopsida > Malvales > Malvaceae > Theobroma > Theobroma cacao. The sequence continues at coordinate 34,672,318 of NC_030858.1, forward strand.
ATTTTTAAAAAAATAATTTTAAAGACATCTTATCTTTAAAGACTAAAAAAAATTATCCCAACAAATAATGCGGTACTAAGTTAAAAGAAATTTCACTATAACGCTTCGCTCTGCACCTTAACAACAAATTAACAAATAATTGGCAATGCAAGGATTTTAGTTATTAAAACTTAGAACAAAATAATATCTTTAAAGTAAAAGGAATTTTATAGGGCTGGACCTTTATCAGAATAATTTGTGGATCACATTTATCTGTCTCTATTCCTACCATAATGTCCTCGAAATTTGTGTTGGTGTGTTTCACAGGGTATAGAAATAGAAATATTCATCCATTAAGATACCAAGCAGAAAGGTATATATATTTCTGAAGTAGAAAGGTTTATGAGAAAAACATTATTCCAAATTGGAGGGGTTCACACTCCCCGCCCAACAAACTCATTGAAGGCGTTCACACCCCCCCTCCCTACAAACTCATTGAAGGGGTCTCTATTGGTGTCTTGACCCTTGCCCCTTGACCACAAAACTCACCAACCTTACTAGAAGCTCAAGCTCATGCTAAAAGCTAAAGCTCAGGACTTTTTGAGAAGCTGCATTGATCCTTCTCTTTCAATGTTTTTTGCACTTTCAAGGCTTGTTCCTTTGCTTCTCTTCATCGTCATCCTCCAAATGTCCATTTTCTTTGGTCAACTAATAAACCCACTCTTTTTTTGTCATTTAAATTTTGGTCTCTTCTTTGTCTAGCACTCTAGCTCACCCTTTTTTTTTTTTATGGATATAACATCCACAGTTTAATATCGAACAATCATTGTGTCATGTCAATACAATTGATTTCAGCCTTGTACCAACTTGATTCATTTCATGAATCATGACTTTAGAGGAAAATTCCAGAAAAGTTTCTAATATACCATTGCAAAAATTATTCATGGATTTCCATAAAAGTTCCTTCTTTTATTGTTACAAGAGGAATTTTCAAGAATGGGGAACCTACATGCTTTACAAAATAGCCCTGGTGTCACCAGACCAAGCAGTGAAGATCACAACTATTTTCATACTCACAATACCTAAAAAGCCCCCCAGATTTTAGATCAAGAGTGCCTACAAAACTTCACATGATTGCCTTGTGAAGTTTATGTGCCAAAGTGTCAATTCCCAAAATAGAAATTGAGTAGCATTTTAGTCTCTCTCCAACTAGTTCAACATTGCCTTGCACCACATTTATTTCAACAACTTCTTGTCGAAAGGATTTTGCTTGAACCAAACTTACTTCTTTTCCACATCAACTTGCTGCCCTTCCCCCCCTATCTCTTTATGCTTTCATCATCAGACACAGACACAAAAGTTATTGCAGCAAAGAAACGCCTTACCTAAACTTGATTGTGAAACAATTAATTAGGGTCCTATTCAAAATTAGTTGATGGATTTTACCAACTTCAGATTTTTTAAATTTGAACACTGCTAATTAATGAACTGCAATCTCAATGGAAGATAGATATTGCACAGTGATTGATTAACCAACTTTGGTATTGCAATCTCCAGCTATTTTGTTTTATTAATGCAAATTCAAAATCTAACAAGCCCTGTGACCTCAGAAATCGAAGGAGATTCTTATTATTCCTACTGCTTGAAAAGGTACATACCTTGGTGTATAGCAAGATTTCAGAAGGAAGGGGGGCTTGCTTTCAAATTATTGAAATAAGGAGTAATTTTTATGCTTCAAGAGTAGGCTAAACTGCAGTCTTCTTTTCCAAGTTGAAACAATGCATCTAACTTTTTAGGCAGCAATGTTACATTAAATAAGCCAAGGAAGTAGAATCTTTTATATTGCAAAATGATAACAATTTGGCCTTTACATATATGTCTATACGTGTATGCATATATATATATATATATATATATATATGTGTGTGTGTGTGTGTNCATATATATATATATATATATATATATATGTGTGTGTGTGTGTGTCTATTTTTATATATACAAACATACATGTACAAACGTATTTGATTGACATCATTACTCCATCTTAAAACCAAAAGTTGAGTGAAAATATATACATATTCTTTTGACGGCATTAGATATCAGATTGAGCCCAATTTGTTATACTAAGCTGTTAGGCCCAAATGAGGCTGAAAATGTCTTGGATCCAAAAATGATAGATAGCTTTGTCAAGGCCCAACACTCTGGTCCAATCCAATCGTAATCTGATTCTCTTGTACTTTGGGTTTCAAAAATTGATTAAAAATGTCAACAGATAAAGTATTCATTATTGTTTTAAATACTCTAACTTAAATCTTTTGAACTTTAATATATCTCATTGGTGATGTGGAATTGTACAAAGGGAGGGTTTGCCGACTTGCAAATGACTTAATGGTTGACAGAAAGGCAAATCATAGAGCATAAATGATGAAATGATATCACTTCACAATAAAAGAGGGGGAAGAGCAAAGGAAATGGTCTTTATTTTTTAGGCCATTTAAGATTATTAAATTCCAAAAATATGAATCATGTTGAGACTGGGATTTGAACCCACGCCCTTTCGGACCAGAACCTTAATCTGGCGCCTTAGACCAACTCGGCCATCTCAACGTCGACAAGAAGTGTTCGAATGACAGATAAATGTTTCTTACATGTCAGATTCAGCTGCAATCTGGCAACCACCCTTTTAACTTTAGCAAGCACGAGGAATCAATGGTCATGTACTATATATATTCGCATTCTGGCGAAAAATGAAGAAACAGTAAAAACCAACTAATTAGTGGCCCAATCAGTGAAGCCTACCAACCCAATTGGGTGTCAGAGGAGTGCAAACCTCACTACCATTTTGCTTTGCACAGGAGAATCCATTGTCTCTTAAACAAGTACACGAGTCGAAGGACTGATATTTTGGCAGCCATCAAAGCAGCCTTTCTCTCTTGAAAATGAAATTATGTGGTCTAATTGTCTGCTACTACTATTATACTAAGCGCACGGAACCATAGCTACCCAGAGACACCACAAAGATTGGGTTAAATGAACTCAAAGCTGGTGCATGCGTTACGGTATTTAGCAAAGAAAATTAATTTGCTGGTTTTGAGTTATGACTGTAATAAGAAAAAGCTTCGAGTCAGCTTGGATTTGACAGCACATTATGCGAGATTCTTTAAGCAATTTACCAGAAGTATAGTATAGTTGTTTGAAGAGTATTTCAGAGTGACTTTCTGGTCACTCACTGGGTAGGTGTCATATCTGTGCGTGTAGGTGGGTCAGAGAAATCGCCCAGGTGTTTCCACCATCTCCAAGTATTTGTTGTTTCTATCTACAAGCCTACTACTAGCAAAAAAAAAAAAAGAAAAAAGATGGTGCACTTTAATGATTAATATTATCATACTTATCTGTTATGTCTATTACATCCACATTGTAATTGATCTCTAGCAAGTAGAAATGGCCCCCTTCCCCTTCTCATGGCAAAAACTGGCCTTAGGTGTGTATGATCAGTTCAACTTCTACCTAGTAACAAACAAATATTAAGAAAGGCTTGGATTGACAACTTGCCAAAGTTTATCCTTTCTGGGTTTAATGACATTGAGGCTCTGATGATTAAGAGGGCTTAGATCATAACTTAGCCTTACTCTTCGCAATGATCCAAGTTAATGTGTTTATGTTTCTAAAGATAATTGATGACATTTCAAACCTATCACTTATTGTTTAAATTTAAATTACTTGCCATTTATAATTTTAAATTTAAATTATTACTAGTGATTGACTTGAACTTTTATATAAAATTTTAAGAATCAATTCATATCAAATCAAATGTAGGGGAGGATATAACATAATCCTGAAGTGTTTTAAAGGGTAAATCACTTAAGTTGCCACAAAATCCGAACTCTTTTTGAGTGTTACTCGTTAGGCTGTAGCTACTGCATATATCTGGTTAGATATTTGCTGTCAAACTCAAAGGCTTTCATGACTTCTAAAACTAGCAATATCTGCTGGTTTTTTAAAGTCCATGCATGAGGATAAAGAGGAGTGTCAGTCTTACTTTGGTTGAGCATACCCACAGGCCACAAAGAGATGAGGTAGAAAAGAAAGACCTTTTTTATACAATGAGGGAGGGGAAAGGAACCAAAAAGCTGGAAAATGGTGGAAATGAGGAACTAAGGAGCACCAAAACTAAAGGGATTTCAGATTTGTGAGTACTGAGTACTTTTTTTTTCTGTTTGATGGAAATGTCAATGCATTGAAGTTAGGAGTCGAGGCATATTCCCTGTTGCAATATATGACTTTGATAAAAGGGTTCAAAAGCAAAAGTTGAGGTTAGTGGAGCTGTGGGAGAAAGCAAACTACTCCATTTCTATCTCTTTGATTCATCAAGTCACTTACAGACCATATAGTTTCACTTTCCCTTCCCTCCTGTGTCTTGTCTCTCATTCCACATTGAAACCTTGGGTCAAATTTAAGTTCGTGATCAGCTCCCAGCAAGACCAGGGTAGCAGGTCAACTCTAACGTTCATTGGACAGTCAATAGTGGAGTTGTGATACATTCGCCATTATTAGTAGCAATGAAAACTAATGTAAAGTTGAAACTTTTGTGTTGCTTTTGCAGCTTTAATTTTGGAAAAACTATCACTCTTTTGATAGCTATACAAATAATTTCGTCTTCGACATATTGCTTAGAATTACAAACGTCAAGGTTTGAAAATGGAACTTTATCAAGAATAGAATAATGTTAGATCATTATCGAGTGCATATTTTAAAGAGTCAGGAATACGAGTTGGACTGCATAGAAGTGGAATCATATCTGAAAGGGGGCCATGCATGCAAATAAAGAAAGAAAGGACCAGGCGTGGAAGCCTTGGAGTGTTCACGCCGGTATACCGGGCTCCAAAGAGACAAACAAATCCCAAATACCGAAGAAATCCAGCAGGCTGCAGGGGTGACTGCGAAGTCAACATAACACTCGTTCCTCCAATAAATACATGGACCAACTATCTACCTATTGTGTTATACAAATATATTTTTACTGTAAATTAAGGACTTATTGCCGGTGAAAACAGCCAAAACTTGGCTAAGGAAGAGGCCAAATTTATTGGTGAAGTTCCCGATGCGTTGTCAGATTGAAGTTCCACTTCCAAGTTCCCACCATGCTTTTCAAATGGGGTGAAAATTTTGGGTTCCTGCTAGGGGCATCCATGCTTTGTTGATGGCTTTCAAATACTTGTGTTTGTGTTTTATGAGTCTTGTTATCCGATCAGGCTCACAAGCAGGCTTGTCACAGGTCACGTTTGGGTATAGTGTTTCGCACTTGAGTTTAGCAACCGGTATTGACTCGGAAGAATGGGTTTTGTTTTGAAAGCCATATACTGCTCGTCGAGATAGAGAAGTGCCATCCCTCCCTTATCCCCCTTCCAGAAAAGAGAAAGCTCCTTTCGATTGATTCATGCAATGAATGCGCCAAAACCTTTTGTTTGGTTCTTTTCAGCTGCAAGAGGGCAGCAAAGGAAGACATTGGTCACTGTCTCAGTGAGTACAAGGTTAAAAATGAAATGTGAATGTCTAAAATTATGGACCACAAAATCTACACATTGATTGCAACTTTAAAGTCTCACATATAACAAAATTTAATGCCAACTACCAAGTACCCATTGGAGGGAAGTTTTGTTCCAATACGTATTTCGGGTTGAATTCATTTCTCTTGTTTTTAACCATTTAGGGTATTCTCTTAAAGACAACATAATAATAATAATAATAATTATTATTATTATTATTGTTATATATATACACCTTAAAAGACATATTTTAGGAGGACTGTTAAAAAAGATTTTGCATTTAATACACTAGGAACAATCATATTCAAGGTACCAAGTTTAATAACTGTGTGAATTTGTTTTAAAAAAAATGGTGATTAAATCGGTGCCACAAATCCCTAAGGATAATAAAATAATCAAGACAACAAAATATGAGTTAATTAGACATTTGATATTCGAATTATAGTTAAATTATAGATTTGATACCTAAATTTTTAATATTCGTACTTAAGCACTCGAACTCTGTTTTTGTCTATCAATTTACAAATAAGACTAACACAATTAATCAAATAGATGATGTGTCCAAAAACAATAAATAAACACATTAATGTCACATTTTATAATTTATTAGATGTTTTGGACATGTTGTCAATTTGACAAACAATGTTAGTCATGTGCGTGAATTAATAAACGAAATAAAAAATTCAAGTATCTAATTGCAAAATATATAAATTTTAGATACTAAATCAAGAATTCAATAATAGTTTAGATACCAACTATGTAATTATCCCCATCATATATATATAAACATATATATATGGTAATGAGTAGATGATTAGTCATGAGAACACCCGAATATTGTCCTTCCATCCAGCATGTCTCCATGACACAGATCAGTTTAGAACTTATCTACATGCTGTGGCATATTCGATGTATAGGGGGAAATCTTCACTGAGTTGAGCACATAAAATGGGCAATGGGGCATTCCCTTTTGGTGATAAGATTGGTTTCAAGCCAAAAAGAAATGTACATGATTAAATTAAGAGATAGCATATACATGCCAACAAGTTAGGCTCTTTTTACTAAAAATTTATTCTATATATGTTTTTAGTTTTAGTTCATCAACGAATTATATGAATATGTTATGCAATGACGAATTCTCATATTCTTTTTCTTTTCAGACAAGCAAAGAATTATATTACAATTTTGCTTCACATCAAGGAAATTTCAAGTTCGAGTTGTAATATTCCTACTTCGAACAAATGGTAAGGAAAAGAATAATATCTGATGCTTGCATTACAAACGAATCTATGCATATATTATAGTTCCAAGTTCAAATCAGGAGTGCAAAAGAATGGTTCAAATTTCACAAATGTGTTATTTTAACAGTATCATTTTCCAATATGACACAAACAGACCTAGTAAAAGTCCTGATATAGGAGTTAAATATTGATCATGTTTCCCAATCAAATTTGTCTGGGGCTGGCAGACATGATCTTTTCAATATTCCAACTCAATTCTCAAGAGAATTTGATCATACAATAAACATCTTGCCTTCACAGAATCCAATCCCATCAATGGCTTTCTTTTGAAAATTTTTTATTCTTCCTGCAAATAATGAAAGATTCAAATCTTCCAAAAGAGAAGCATAATCACCATTTTTTAAAGTTTTAAAAATAACCCATCAAGAGTGGACAAAACACATATCTGACAAACTCAAAAAATGAAGTGGCTCCCCACCATTGTTGGTGAAACATGTACCATTGTTTCAATAAAGATCACCCCATCTTTCCCCATGCAAACAGATTCCAGGGCATTACTACCATGATAGAAAACTTAAATCTGGGAGACAGATATAAAATTGATTTCATATCCGTGCCAGGCACCAAAGGAAAAGTATCACTTAGAAAAATAAAACTTAGGTAGAACTTGACAATTAGACAAAGGGTTTGGTATAATAGCATAGGATGCAAAAATTTAAAAAGGGGGGGTTTGTGACTTAGTTCCACTGAGGATAGTTGGGCTTACATGTGGATGCAATAACAGTAATGGATTTTTTGTAGTGTATTTCGGAATGCTCTCATATGCTTTGTTTTACCTGACCCCAAAACAAAGGATGTTGTGCATATGTATGATGTCTTTTCATAGTGTAACTAGACGCTAACCATCTTTCCACTTGTCCAAATATTGTGATGTATTAAAACATGTGCAATGGGCAACAGCTGTCAGCATGTCCAAAAGGTTGACTTGTAGACACTGTCAACCACTATTACATTGATTTTTGGAGAGTCTTGGAGTTTGCTAGGACCACTATGGCAGACAGTGACTAAAGCTTTACCTCTCTCTCTCTCGCTCTCTCTTCATAATATTGGTGCTCTTGTCACACAAGCATGGAGTGTAGTATTCTAAAAGCATGGCTTTAGGACCACATCATGCGGTATTGCATTATAAGTTTGTAACTGCCTTCTTTGGGGGGTTAAGGAAGCCTTCATGTGATTTACTGTGGTAGCTTCCTTTGCATGTATTTATATCCAGCTTCTCCCCCTTCCACCATCCCAACTCCCAACACTTTCAAGTGTTCCATCCCTTTCTTTCTTCTCTATTTTTCTCTCTTTTCCCTTGTGTCTCTATTTGTGTCTAAGTGCGAGCATACGTTAAAAAAAGTGTCTCAAGCTGAAACCATGAAGCAAAGTTTTCTTTCTGGTGCTCTTCTTCTCTTCTTCCTAATTCTTATTTCCTCTTCCCATTTATCTGCTCGACTCATAGCAAACAAACAAGGCAAGTTTCTCGATCGGTATCCTTGTCCTCTTTCCTTCTTTACTAATCTAGAAACTAAAGTTCAGCAGATATCTTTTGCAGGAAAAGAAGATGTAGAGCTTAGTAAGATCACAGATAGAGAGGACATTGAACTGATAAATGTAAGCTCAAACTACCTCTTTTTCATCAACTTCGAACCCTATATCCTATAATATTGGCTAAATATCTAATAACGTACTATTGTTTTGGTTTCCCAATGCTTTGCAGCAACTAATGGGGGTGGAAGCATGTGATACTGGAGATGATGAATGCTTGAAAAGAAGAATAGTCTCAGAGGCTCACTTAGACTACATTTACACCCAGCATCACAAGCCTTGATCAGAATTTCCATGCTAAGGATTTGAAGTTCATGTAGCTTCTTCATATTTTTACCTTAGAACCTACATATATAGGTTTGATTTTATTCCATGTATAATTAAGTTCTTCTTTGATCTTCATAGTATGAGAACTGGTAGAATGGGTTTTAAGTTTTAAAATTCTATGTTTGTTACTAAATACTTATGATTAATGTAAGTGTAACACCCAAGTGCAGCTATATATCACTAGATAGTTTTGTCTGTAACTTTTTTCTCTCAAATTTGTGATGCTGATTCCACCAAGCTCATCTTGTTGAGATGTAGTCTGCATATATACAGAAGATTTAGAGTGTCAGATTTAACCATAGAGAAAAAAACAGAAGCTACAGCCTCGATCAGCAAAGGAAAATGTAAGAGGCAAGCCCCAAGTAGTTCCAGAATTTTATGAGAGGGGTCCAGGGAGAAACTTTAAAGTCTAGCTAGGTCGGTGACTATGGGATTAAAGCAATTAAACAGACAGTTGGGAATTTATGCTCTTGCGAATTTAGTGATCAGATTTCAACTGCATTTCACATTCCGTAGTTGGAAGTGTTAGTTCTAGAGGCGTAGGCCGTAGGCTGCCAGATTCCACAGCTTAGATTAATTATGTTCTTTTGACTAGCTTACTCGGACCACTTCACTTGCGCCTACTCCGATGGCTAGTAAATATCTGTACTGCAAAGCGTATAATATTGAAAGAAACCGTCAATGCAACCTCTTCTTAAGAAACCAGGGTCAAAGAACTATATCAGCATTAAGTTAAAGGTTCTTTTCAAAAATATTCCTCGTGTTTTGAAAAATAGTCTTTTTATATTTTTAATAAAAAAATTAATTTGGGATAAAATTACGTGTATTGAAATCGATCTAAATATTTAAGTTCGCATCTTAAATCAATTTATATTTTTTAAAATTTTTTTATCAAATTATTCGTTTTTATAGTATTTTTTATTAGAAAGAAAACTTTTAAACAATTTAAATATTTTAGAGTAATTTTTGATACACAAAGAAAAATTTTTAAGTTTTTTGAACATTTTAAGTATTTTAAAATAATTTTTGATTGAATGATAAGTATTGTGTGATTAATTTTTAAACATAATATGACTTAGGTATTGTTTAAAAATTAATCACATAATATCTAAATATAAGAGATGCAATGATTAAGTTACATAATGCTTAAAAATTAATCTCGTAATATTCAAAAATCAGTTACAATATTTAAAAATCAGTAATATAATACCTAGTAAGTAGTAACTAATTAATTTGTTTGCTCGCAGCTAGGTTTAAACTACTAAAATTATACAATGTTCTAATTTACAATTAATTTAACTCCTCAACTTTAGGATTTTATGAATAAAAACTAATAAATTTAAAAACTTAAAACACATACTTTAATATCATTTCTACTCTTTGGATAGCGAGAAAGAATTGGATGACGAGATAAACAGTATTTGACAAACGAAAAAAATAGAGATTTAATTTTGAAATTTTTATTTGAATGGCGGAATAAAGAAATCGAAATCATTTTAATTTGTTTAAAATTGTTTAAAGGACATTATTATCAAGTCACGTTAAAAATTGTTTAAAAATAATTAAAATATAATAAAAAATATTTTTTAATTAAACTTATGAAGAGAATTATTTTTCGTAATTTTGTCATTAAGTTTTGGAGATAAATGATGAGAAAAATTACATAAATGACTTCATGTTCGAATGCAAACGAAATTAAACTAAGCCACTGCTCTACCACATGCTATTTCTCAACATAGCCAGAGATACAAGAAATAATATTTAATTTATGAAATAACTAGCAGCGTTGGTTGAATCATCCTGGCACTACATGGTTTTCAGACAGACAACCCTTTTCTCCTGTATGGATGTGTACAATTATAATTTCATCAGCAACCCAACGTTGGTGCCTTAGAAATTCACTTTGATCAACTTGCAGAAAGGATGAGAAGGTAATGTCACCCACGTTAAAATGCTTCCCTGCACACCGCTTTCATGCGACTTACATGAACAAGTTCATTAATTCTAGTGAGAATTATTAAAAGCAACTAAAAGCATTCTGATGAAATTGTTTTACTTCAGTGCGAGATGACGAATCATGAGGGGCGGGGTCCAGTGCCTTAATGTTTTGCTACATTTAGATAAGGCATGGCTTTTCCTGAGATTGATTGATTGATATGGACTTACACAGGATATAGGAACGCAATTTTGTCTGAATGCTGAAAAGACAATGAAATAATACACGTAAGGATATATTTATTCTTTTGTATGAATGAACTGCGTTCGTTGAAGGCACACCTGTCCTGCTTACACATTTCTAGCTACCTAGTGAAACTGTAAGCCTGTAATCATGCGCTCTGAATTAGTCATAAAAATCCATAAACCCCTGATCCACATCTCAGTTTGTGTCTGATAAGTGGCTAGAAGGTGTCAGCAATAGTAAACATAAAATTTTAATTAATACCAAAACTCCCATTCATATATATACCTCAAATTTTAACAGAAAAGAGCAATTTCTTGAGCAGTCTGATATAAGGGCAATGCGTGTTAAGGCAAAAAAGTGCTTGGAGACTGTTTCAGTCAAGACTCAAGATAATCACAAACATTTGAACGTCAGTGCTACATGCGACTTTGAATTCTTCCTTCTAAGCTTTTAACCGACAACTTTCAGTTGTGAGAGGGAATGAAAACTACCAGTTCTTGTCGATGTTGATGAAACTCTCTCTTTTTTCATGCTCTCGATCTTTCATTGCCTCTTAAGTACGCAAAAGACTTGCATAGTCACAACACGATAGACACGCAGGGAAACAGACATAACCAGATAGACTAAATGGAAGGGTCCACTTGATCGTTCTGCCTTCATTTTGATAAGATGTTCTGATAGCTGTTAGAAGGACCTTGAAAATTTGTAATTGTACTAATCTTTGTTTCACCTATGCGGCCTTTGTCCGTCGGGAATAGTGCAAGAGCAAGGATTAGAGGGTGAGTTTGCAGTGACAACACGTCAACACCTCTTCTGGCAACTGATTCCCCAATTCAGAATCAAGAACAGCGTAGGGAAAAAGAACCCAAAACATAGATAAATGTAGAGGTTAAATGGCCAATTTCTTATGCGTATACCTCAACATTTACAAGTCATTGCACACACCAAACCACACCACAAAAAACGGTTGATCGCGATATCAGGTTGGTTTCCCTACATGTATCTGGGACCAACATGGATGTCTCCCTATCATTCAAAGCAATTTCCTTGACATGCCACATCTTACCAGCAGATGCGGGTATCAAAGTCTGACAAGGACAACATATGATTCAATGCTCCAAGCGTTTTAGCCTTTCTACTTGGATTGCTGTTGAAAACAAAACCCCATTCTCTAGACTGTAAATCTCACAAAATCCAGCAGAGGGTAACTTTTTTTCTTCTCTCTCTTTAAAGACAGGGCAGGTACTTGCTATTTATTATTCTTTCCAGCAGAGAAATTAGTTACAACAGCTGATTATAAGCTAACAAGAGTGAGATAAACATACTATATAATATAAATTCTCCCCCAAGCTTTACTATCAGCGAAGTTGACTGATTTTGAATGTTCATGAGTAGTTGAGTACCTAACGCTTCCAGAAAGCTAACAGTACAAATCAAGATAAACTTTTCAGCGTTAGATGTTAAATTAAGCCCGTTGAATGTGACCAAAACAAGATAAATATATGATAAAGCAATGTAAAAGCTATAAATTACAGAAGCAAACACGCAAGTCTCAGAGTATTTGAGAGTGTCTACTCCATAGAAGGTATAGATGGCAAGCACCATTCTACAAATTTACTTGCAAACAAATTAGCATGAAATTGGCCAGGCAGCCAGGATTAGTAACTAACATTACTTGCGACAGGTCTTATTGATTGTGCATACCTAACCAAAATAAGTGCTTTTCTTCACAACCTGAACACTTTATAACATGTTTGGTTGTTTGGTTGGAGGAATGACTAAGCCATTCTCCCTCTATTCCTAAGGAACATATGTTCCTTTGTTTAGTTCCTACATACCCAAAATAAGTTAAAATTAAGAAATAGCTTATACCAACACTCCCATGGTATTAGCTATTCCTTAGTCAAGGAATAGCCTCAAAAAATTATAAAGACCAAAATGTTCTTTATAAGTTTAAAAAATTACATATTATATATTATAAAAAATAATATTTAAATTTTAAAAATTAATTTAAATTATTAATATTTGAACCATAATAACATTTAAATTATAAATAAAATATTAATATTAAATTATATAAAAAATATTAATATTTAAATTATCAATTATTAATATTATTATAAAAAAAGAAAAAATTTTAATTTTTAATTGTATATTATAAAAAATAACATTTTAATTTTAAAAATTAATTAATATTATTTATATTTTTAATCATAATAAATAAAATATTAATATTTTTTAAATGTTATGATTAAATTATAAATAAAATATTAATATTTTTAAATGTTATGATTAAATTATAAATAAAATATTAATATTTAAATTATTAATTATTAATATTATTATGGAAAGAAAAAAAGTTTGAATTTATAATAATATATAATAAAAATATTTTTTTAAAATTAAAAATTGATTAAAATTATTAATATTTTAATCATAATATCATTTAAATTCTTAATGTTTAAACAATAAAATAAAATATAAATAAATAATCATAATAATATTTAAATTATAATTAAATATTAATATTTTAAAATATTAATTATTAAATTATAATTAAAAGATTAATATTTAAATTATAAATTATAAATATTTTAAATAAATTATAACAAATAATATTTTAAAAATAAAATAAAAATAAATAATCATAATAACATTTTTAAATTATAAATAAAATATTAATATTTTAAAATATTAATGATTAAAATATAAATAAAATATAAATATTTAAATGATCAATTATTAATATTTTAAATAAATTATAAATTATTAATATTAAAAAATACTATAAATAAAAATAATAATCATATATATAATAAAGAGTATTTTTATTTTTTTGTACTCTATTTTTTTTTATTTCAAAGTTATTTTTACTAACCAAATACTATAATAAATCATAATAAATATTCTTCATTTATTCTGTTTGTCATACCAAACTACGTAATAACTATCCTCATTTTATTCTATCTTCACATAATAATTATTTTATTTTATTTTTATATATTCCGCTAACCAAACGTAACCTTAATTGATAAAATTCTAATCATATGAAGACGAGAATTGTTTTGACACCCAAGATTTGCAACAAATAGAATCTAAACCCTCAAATCCTATAAAGGAATTCTTGTGATAGTGAAAAAGAGCATTACAAATAATTAAAATGATGTATCAGAGATGGCGGGAAGCAAGATCGGAATCGTTCCTGAAGTATTGAGTGTCGTGACAAGAAAAAAAAATAAGAAAAGAACATTTAGAGAATGTAAAAGAGAATAAGAGAGAAGTTAGAGAGAAGTTTTAGGTGAGAATATGATCTAGAGATTTGAAGTCTTCAAATAAATTGTGCAAGCTCCATATATAGTGCTAGAAGTGGCAATTACTCAAAAATAAATTTAATGTGCCTAATGAATGACATTATTATGAAGAGTTTTAATGTGACTAATAGTTACTATAATCTATTATATGGATATTAAAATGGGAACTTTATAGCATATAATAAATAACAATTAGAAAATTATTATGTGATTGTTAAAGTAATTGGATATAACAAGAGTTATTCTTAAGTAAAAGATAATAGAGAAAAATTATACGAGAACAAATTAAGAAAAAAAGGTGTAAGTGAACAAGTATAAGAAAAGAAGCCATTACAAGAGAATAAGGTAAAGGTGAGAGAGAAACACTTATAATTCAAGAAAATGTTAAGAAGAATACCTTTTTAATTATCTCTATATTTGAATTACCAAATCAAATTCTTCGAAACATGTCAATAAAAATTAACCTGTGAACTTTGTCACTTATTTCGAGTTGTTTTAACTGTCATTTGTATAAAGTGATTATTCTATGCAAAGTAGTTATTCCACTTATATTAGTTATTCTGCAAGGAATAATATCCCGTTTATTTTAATTGTTCCGTGTGAAGTAATACTTCACTTGTTTTAATTGTTCTGTGTAAAGTCATGTTTCACTTATTCTAATTATTCTCATTATTCTCTATACAACATTAAATTGTAAAACAACTCTAAAAAGAATAGATGCTAATCAATTATCTGTAAATCCTAAATTATAATCCTCCTTTCTTTGCATACAAAAGACAAGCCTGCTTCTTTATGTTTTTTTTGGCTTCTTTAGTGGCATGCAACAGATAAAAGCAAGGCATTAGTTAATACAAAGGATGTGTGAAGCCAAAAACAACAGTAAAATCCAATTCTTTTCTAGAGGTGAGAAATGAACGTCATGCACGAATGTCCACTGATTCGTTTAAAGGCCTGTACCATGTCCAAACTACATTGCCTTTGCAGCTACATCTTAAGAAAGGGCAGTAAAATATCAGAACAATTAGTTCAAAGGCAACCCATAGCAAATCACAATGTCCACTGATTCAGACTTGTGCATAACGATGGTGTATTAAGGATGTTGGAACAAGATTCCACGATGGTTGCAATAATAAATAGTGAAATTCTAGGGAAAACTTGCAACAAATTTATGATATATAATTGGTCTGCATGCCCGTAAAAGAGTTGCATCAAGGTACATTCACATAAATGCAGCAAAACTGATCCCTTATTTCATTTGTCGTCAGTAATTATAGTAGTAGCCCTGCATTGCAATGAGAGTCATGCCTTTATGACTACAGAAAGAGGAAATTAATTTCTTTTTCAATTCAACTAAATGAACATTGGTGGGATCCTTTACTCTCTGGTTTTAACGAATTATTCTGCATAATTAACAATAATGAATTACACATAATAGATGCACCTAGCATAAAATAAACCATAATCATAATGTTTGCAATGCTATATACCAACTTTTAAATTATTAAATTAATGAACCTTCTTCGGAGGAAAAAAATGATTAATTTCTTAATGTTCTTTGAATAACATGCATGCAAAAATAACTTTTAGAGTGGACAAAACAACGAAGAACAACAAAAATTAAGTTAACCCATTTTTTTCATTTGGAAAAAAAAATTAAATTAAATATTTTAAATAAAAAAATACATACACTTTTCATGAAATTAAGGGCTTGCCTACAAAATCAGTCATCTCTTTACATTGCTTGATGGATTCTGTTTGGTTGTACTTTGGCCCAGTTAGTATTTATGGGCCTGGCTAAACAAACTTTTTGAACCCAGCTTATATCAATTTGGGTCTCAGCCCAATTTCTTGTGATCCTCTTTGAGACTTGTTGCATGAGGGGAGAGGGCAACCGTCATTCCAAGATGTTCTAAAGCTTTGAGGAAAAGTCATTCTTTTGAAATAATTATTCTTTAAGATAAAGAGAAAATTTTTTAAAGAATAAAGAGATAATGGTTTAGCCATTCCTCCAACTAAACATGTCGTAATACTTACTTTTATGGTGTAAAATGTGATTATTACCCCATTAAGACACAACTTCTTGGCAAGTCACAATTATAGAACAAACCTTTGTCAAAAGCACCCTTGCCATGGAACGATATTAACTTTAATAAGGTCATTATCAAAGCTTTAGCATCCCCACATGAGATAATGATTCCAACTTATGTCAACTTGGGAATACAATTAGAATGAATAACCATATTTTACTAACATGGGTACGGAGTTTGGAATCCACCCTAATAATAATTGGAAACAATGGACAAATCTTTGACAATGTTGGTTTGGATATTGTTTTGGAGATTTGAGATTATTAAAAAGTAAGTCATATACCTAGTATTTTTTTTTTCTAATTTGGTTAAATTATAAAATACCATGTGATTTGAGATAAAATATATTTGTTCATTGAGATTTAAATGTGACATTTAATTATTATGTATTTATTTCTGTTACCCTTTAACTTAACACCATTAATTTTATTTTCAAGAATTTTCAATTTTTATTTTATTATTAATATTTTTTTAATGAACTAAGAGATATTCTAGTTATTTTATTTTTAACTGTGTCAAGAAAATTTTAACAAAATAAACATAAGATAATTAAATGTCAAATTTTAAATATCAATGAGTAAATTTATTTCGTCCCAAACTACTAGTACTTTTGTGTTTTCAACTAATTATTACACCTCAACAACTTTAGTGTGTAACATTATAAATACATATTTATGCAGGAGTGGAGCTAACTAACTTTTATTAGGGACCAAAGATGAAGAGGAATAATGTATAAAATATAAATAATTAAATACGATATGCAAGATTAATAATTTTTTTTATATAATCACTATTGTTTAAAAGCTAAATACTCAAAGATAATTTTCTTTCAACTAAAATCATTGAGAACGTATAATAAAAAAATATATAGTAAGTAGAATATAGAATTATATAACAAAAAAGAAAAAAGAAGAACATAATAGATGATTTATAGAAATTTGAAGAAGAAAATCTTTAAAAACTTAAAACATAT
The DNA here is from genome assembly GCF_000208745.1 of Theobroma cacao. Lineage (NCBI taxonomy): Eukaryota > Viridiplantae > Streptophyta > Magnoliopsida > Malvales > Malvaceae > Theobroma > Theobroma cacao. The sequence continues at coordinate 34,689,554 of NC_030858.1, forward strand.
GATCAAATAGAACAAAATTGAAAAAATAATAAAATATTAAAAAATAAATAATATAAAAAAATAAAAGATTAAAAAAAAGTTTATCTCCATGTAATTTTACAATGAAAGGATAAAAGAGAAGGGAAAGAGAAAAAAAAATGAAAAGAGATGTGAAGAAACTTAAAAGGAAAAACATTTAAAAGTTAGGATGAAGTTAAATAAATTTATAGGGACATTTATTATTTTTTATTTGAATTAATAATTCAATAAAAAATTATTTCATGGCTGATTAAAAAATATATGTAATATATAAAAAGTTTTAAAATTTTTAGAAGGAGCCATAAAGGTACACCCTGCCGTGTATTCACGTGGATATATATACATAAATACATACATATATATATATAAATATATAATAATTTTTGAATACACTAAATTTTAAGACATCATACAAGTAAAAACGTGGTTATTATATTTGCAGAAATATCATGAAATTGCAAATTTCTATACATGTTTGGAGACGTTATTTTTGTGTTTAAGAAGAGGTGGGTACCCCTCTTCAACACTTAAGAATTGAATGGAAAGAAAGTTTTCATTTCCCTAATAGTTTCTGGTGTGCAACTTTCCAATTTGATTCACAACCAAATTCTGTTAAGGAAAGAGAGGCGAGGTTCAATAAATCAGCGTCCAAATGAAACAAACAAAAAAAAAAAAAACCTTGCTCTGTAGCTTTTTCAGGAGGGACCACTCCATGCATTGAAGAGATAGCAGCAGTAATCCCAGCTTTTAGGCATTTTAGCTGGTTTGGTAGATCAATCCAAGACAAAAATACTTGCTCATTTCTTTATTGGCCTATATACATTATCCACTCTCTTATCAGAAAGCTTAGTACTAATATATATAATATATATAATATATATATATTTAGTTTAATAAAAATCATTTGTAATTATATCTGAATATTTAATTCATTAATTAATATATGAAGTCCGAATCTCCCTCTCCCTATTAAAATAAAAATAATTTTCAACTAATCTTTGGGGAGTGGCTGCTAATCGGATTTATCAAAGTGGTTTTGTTTATATTAATTTGGTGATTTTTTTGGCCTTTTTTCACTTTGTTCATTAGCTAACTTTTCCTCGCAAAACTGTGAGGACCCCACTAATTAAAAAGGACGAGAAAAGGCACACAAGGGAGGGTCAATTTCTGACTATTTCTAGACAAAATGCTGACTAATTTAAATAAAAATATAATATAAAGTTTCTTCTTTGAATGGCTATTGAGATGATGAGATCAAGTATATTTTGACAATTGGTAAAATTAAAAAAATGTGTGGAGTTAGGCTCATTAGCATCTCTTATAAAATGGAAATAATATTTTGGATAATTTATTTAAATAAACAAATTATTAAATTTTTTAATAAAATATTTTTTACCGAAAAGATTTTCATTCCGTAAGTTATTTTCCCAATACCTGACGGAATCTAGACACGGATGATGAATTATTATTATAAAAAAGATGGAAAATTCTTGATGGAGTTACTAAAAATTAATTTTTTAAAAATAATTATCCTCCTTTGGAAAGGAAAGAAAACAAAAGATCACACAAAACAAGCTTTCCAGAAAAGGACACCATTCTATTTGCAAACACAAGAGAAACGCCCAAGGCCAAGGGCGTAAACCCGGTGCCAAGTTTTTGTTCTCATCGGTTACTTACGTGCCACTACCATGTCCAACACCCAATCATCTTTCGCCACGGATGCAATGACTGGTAGCCAACATGCCACGTCACTAAAGCACCAAAGTATCCCATGTCTTGTTTTTTTTCCTCTCATTTCCATTATCTCATAGCTATAAATCGAAATTCCAAGAATATAAAAACAAAATGCTACTATTAAATACGGAAAGATTATCGAGCATGCTTTAGCTTGTTTGTTTCTTTTCTCTCTCTCAGTTACTATTCATTTTTTTCTCTCTTGAATTTTCTTGGAAAAATTTGGCAAAGCCTTGTGAGATGTGAAAGGAAAGGGAACCTGGGTTCTTTTGCTTGACTCCCAAAATGGCTTCTTTGTGCTGCAATAATCAGGTAAGAGATTCTTGCTTTAGTAACGCACACCTTGGAAGATCATGTTCCAAAGCTCAAGCATGTCTTCAAAAGATTCTTCATATTATTTCAACTATTCCACCACCGTGTCAAAATATCCCAAACCCTTTCAAGAAGGGAGGGTTTGATATTGACTTAAACTTAAGGTTAGGGTCTTTTCTCAATGATGATGAGAGTGAAGAAAAATCTGAGTCTTTAGCCGAGAACAGCTTCGTCGGCAAAAACCCAGATGGAGAAGAAGAAGAAACTGAAGAAATTCAAGAGAAAACAGCTACAGCTACAGCCACTGATGTTTCTTCTGATGTCACGGAAATGCAAAAAAGCGACGAGTTTAAAAGCGGTACTGACGGTCAAGTTAAAACGGCGGCAGCGTTCACTGATTCTTTGGATTTACTTATAGAAGCGGCAGACATGATTTCAGACAGGGATTATTGTGTGAGTGAAAAGGATAAGGAAGTTGAAGAGGTTGAAGAAAGTGGTGGCTCAATGAAAAGGAATAAGGACGACACTTCGGTTAACGTTGAAGAAGAAGGGCTCGGGGAATTTGAAGATATATCGCCGGTGGTTAGATCAAAGAGAGGGAGAAGTCAGGTTTTGCCACACAGGTTTAGAGACTCGGTTTTGGAGCCATGGAAGAAGCGACCACAGAGATCAGCAGCAGCAGCAGCCGTGGTTTCAAAGAAGAAACGGAGGTCGAGGTAAAAAAAAAAAAAATTAAAAGAAAGACCGTAAAAAAAAAAGTGAATTTTTTTTTACTGTTTACGTGTTGGAGGGTTTTATGGGAGTTACTACGAAGTGGCAGAAAGAGATGGCCTTTGGTAAAGGAGAAAATCAGGAACTATGGTGTCTGTCAACTGTCAAAGGTAAATGCAGACTGCAGAATGTTAAGTTGGGTGACAGAGATGTTTTTTTTTTCTTGTCTTTTTTTTTTGTAGCTATTAATGCAGTATTGAATTATATTATCCAGTTGTAGATTTTGACAAAGTATAAATCCTTTAGCTTATCTTTTTAATTTTTCAATTCCTTTTGTCTGTGATAATTTTCGGGTGTCAGCACTGGCTTAAAGTATGAGGAGAATCTTTTTCCTTGTAATAATGTGTTTAATGAGTAAACGTCATGCTCTTCACTAAACTGAAAACTGGTTTATGTCTATCACTCTGCGTCTACAACTATGTCTAGACATGGTTATTGGCTTTGAAATTGAAGGAGTACTAGTGAATTTTTCATTTGTGCTTGAAGACAACTGAAAGGTCAATTGTCTCACTCTGTCGTGTGAAGCTCCCCAGGTTAGGAAAAACAGTGTCACATGTTTCAAAGTAAGGGCCCAGTTCCTGAACCCAAACTTTTCCCTCACGTTCTTTTTACAATTTTATTTTTCCCGGAATTGGGTTTTTTCTCCTCAGTATATTACAATGATCAATGATGTTTACTACTATAACCGACTGCAAAGTTTAAATGACAGTGTAAGATTCACTGGTTTTCGTTAAGTGAATGTCTGAAAAGAAAACACCCTAGCTAGTAGTACAAACTCTACCGTAAGTCACCGCGCACCGCAGAAAGCAGCTATCCCTCGTCCTCGTGGAAGCGGACCGAAGGATATATAATGGTTTTTTCCTTCATCTTCTGCTTTTGAAACTCGGCTTCCAAGAAACTGTACGTTCTCTTTGAAATATAAAAAGAATTTGCCTGCCAAGGGTCAAAGGTACAGAAGCGAAAAAGCCGCAGCAGCCGGTATTAGAATCTAGAAGCCTAGTCAAAACGACGTCGTACTGATATCAGTCCAGAAATTTAAAGCTCATCATAGTACCCATATCATCATCATTATGATGATCAGATAAAGCAAGGGTCATATTTTTTTTTCCCTTCCACGTGATCATATTTTTATCGTCACTGCTCGCTATCCGTCCTTCCGCATGCACCACGTCATTTATATTAACCCCATTAACCCTCTCGTCTCATTTGACTCTTCAACAACTTTCTAGGGGAGAAGTCAGAAATACATTATATACAGAAAGGAGGGAAGAAACAAGAGAGAAGCAAGGGAGAAGCGACAAAGAATGAAGGAATTAATTAAGGAAAGAGATTGGTTTTTGCGTGGTGCCTTTCAGAATTTGGCGTGTCTTTCTTTCTTGTGATTTTGCAGAAACTGATGAAGAAAAAACTGTTCAAATTCTAGCTATAGCGGATCGGATCGCTGATGAATTAAAAGGAAAGGGGGCTTCGTCTTCTTTTTTATCTTTTATTCGCTTTTTCTTTCCTGTGTTACATCAATGGATTCGAATAAATTCCTTGGTGGTAAAGGAGGAGGATATTCGAAAGCTCACATGTGCTTGCAAAAGATCCTTAGCATCATCTGCTCTATTCCTCCAAATCAACAAAACTCAAAAGCCAACCCATCTTTTCATCGTCAACTTCTTCAACTTGATTCTTCCTCCGCCTCATCAAGCTCCCAGGATAAGGCCCAGTCTTTTGGTAATCAGGGTTTCCTTATTGACTTGAACTTGGAGTTGACTTCTTCACCTGAAACTGAAAGCAATTCGGATGCTATTGAAGCCAACTCAAATCAAGAGAAAAATGAAAACGAAGAGAAAAGAAACCCAGTTCCTGAAATCGACGTTGAAGATGAAAAGAAGGAAACGGAGCCGTTTTGCAGGAGCGAGCTCGGACAGGAGGGGGGTTCTTTAGCTAATTTGCTTATTGAGACAGGGGATCTAAGTTCGGCAAATGGAGAGTTGGAACGTGGTGGACTCAGTAGCGAGTTGGAAACTCAGGAGATAAACGGGAAGGAATCGATGGAGAAAGGGAGAGACTGTAGGGTGGCAGATTTATACGGACGTTCCGACGAGGCTTCGCAGGTGGTCAGAACGAAACGCGGGAGGACACGGGTTTTGCCGTGCAGGTACAAGGATTCGGTGCTTCAGCCGTTGGCGCGGAATTCTGGTTCTAAGAAACGACAGCGTTTAAGGTGATGAAATCCATGTAATAGTTTTCGTTCTTTAAGATATTCCTCTACTTTTTTTAAGCTTTTAATCTTGACTGGATTCGATCTTAAAAAATTGCTGATTGAAATATTGTTGCAATTCCTGATTAAATTATGTATCACTTACAATATCCAAGTCTTGCATGTAACATAGAAAAAAGAAAAAAAAAGGAATTTAGCTTTGAAAATTTTTATGTAAATTAAGCTACACAAGGATGGTAATAAGCAGTACAATTTCCTGGAAAAATCCTAGGCTGCAAGTCAAACACACGCATAACAAGTATAAGAGGTGCATCAAGTCACAAAGTGCCATCTTCTTGTAATATAATATATTATATATTTAACAGTACGTGATACTCGTCTCTAAAAGAAGAATAACTGAAAGAATAGGTGAACTAAGAAAATAGTTATATGATTATTTTAATTAATATTTAGATGTTGCTTGTAAAAATGCACCAAAGAGTAAAAATACTTTTATATATATATGCCTCAAAAGGTTAAAACGTTAAACTTTTTAGAAGTTAATAATATTTGAATGACGTGTGAAGCTACAACAATGTTGACTAAAACAGTTAGAATCTTAAAATATGCAAAAATCTGTTACCCACCGTTAAAGGCGAGAATTTGTTGACGGCACTGCACATACATTACTCCAAGGCGTCATATTATTATAATATTAAGCTTAAAAGGTACAGGTTATTTGAGCCGTCCATATCTTGTCCGTAGAGATATAGGATTTTGTTAATCAAAGTCGAAACCTCGGAAATTACAAAGGAATCGTGAAGATAATTTCTTAAAAGCTTATCTTCCTTAAAAAAAAAAAAAGTAGGCTTCATGATTTATTGGTTGGATTCTTTTTGGTTTATTAATCTTCGAAAAATAGTTTAAAGGGAAGATCTCACCATGAAGAATTCGATCTTGAATTAAAATTATGGATGGAGAGTGTTCAATTTTTGTTTATTTATCTCGTGTAATTATTGTTATTTCTATTGAAAATAAAATTGAGATAAAATCAAATAAATGTCGACACAATTATAAAAAAAAAAAAAAAGACAATTTATGAGAATTACAGTATACAATAAGACAGGAAACATAGACAAGGGATTTAGTTTCTGTTAAACACGCTTTTTTGAAGGGTCAATTTTATTTACAAATTGACCAAAAACATCTAAAGACAAGAAAAGAAGAAATTATTTTGGACCATTTCCACAGTAGTTGAAATAAAATATTTTATAACGCGGGATGCCTTTGACCTGTAATGGTTTACTGGTCACTTAATATGGCCAGTATCACGCACAGTGAGACCAATATTAGCATGTGTGCCTACGTAATTGGCAAATTCATTAAAAGGGAAAGAACCATGATTAATGTAATGGATCGTCCGCGTGGTCAATCTAATTCAACAAATTAACTTTGTTAATAATTACTTTATAACATACCTATTTAATATGTGAACATAGTTCGGTGAGAATTGAGAATTATCTATTTGTAGAATTTGTTTAAGAAGACTTCAATAAATTTTTAAAAGGATGTCAGCTGACATTTTAATTAGCTCTTAATTTTTTTTTGTTAAAGCTTAAATCTTAAAAATGTTTATGTGTTATAATAATAAATGAATTCTTAAATTTTAATTTTAAATAAATAAACTTTTAATTTGAATGAAAATTGAACCTGTCTTTAGATTCAACCTCAACCAATGAGATGACCAAATGTATCAAAATTTTTTGGTCACGTCAACTCATCAACTAAAATTGAATATGGTTTCTTTTTTATTAAAATGTAAAACTTGATATTGATTTAATTGAATAAATTATTATAATAACAAAATGTAATTCTCTTTTCATTCAGTAAACTCTACATCATTTATACCATCGTTTGAATTTGAAAAACCTTTTAGGTTGAAATCTCTAATTAAAAAATACCATCCATCACAAATGGAAATATTTTACAAATTGATGTAAATTTGTCAAAAATTTACAAATGGAAATATATACCACTCATTTGGTAATGATAAATTATTTACAAATTGAGGATTGAAATGAAAATCGTTTCAGGTTCTGTCATCAATTATATGTCGTGTTTCTTTTGCTTTCCTTTTGCTACCTTTATTGGACATCCCATCTTCCCTTGTCTCTCTTTTTACCTTCTCCATCTTACTTGGTGAGCAGTGAAATCTTCTTACGAGTGGTCTAGGAGCCCCTGTACTACGCTCAAATCCTCTCACACAAATAACCCCTGAAAAATCAAAAAGTTTTAGTACTAAAATTTGACTACCAGAGATTATGTCAAGGATCAAAATAAAACATGTCTGGCAAAATATAGTAACTGGCTCATGCTAGCTAAAAAGAGCTTGACTCAATAGTTAAAGATTCACTCAGTCTCGATGGTATTGGTCTTGGGTTTGCACCACTCTGACCTTTCATTGATGCTAATTGTAAATCTTGTCCTTGACACAATCAGCTATAACAACAATAAAACCCCTGATGAATGGTTTTTAGGAACTTCTTTCGTACCTTTCCAACAGCATTTCTGAATTTCTTCCATTGATAAACCTGTTTAAAAAGGTATTTTATGAATAAAATGTTTGAGGTTTACATGTTGAACTGTGAATCACGATTATCTACCTCTAAATATTGCTGTTGCTGACGATCCAAAGTATGCAGTTCTAGTTCTGAGATTATATATCAAATCCCTTGAAATGTTAATGGGTCGAAGACTAGTTTCATGATCAGCAAATACCTACGCAGGAGATCAAATGTTACATGGCAGAAGTTTTTGATCCACAATTTTAGTGATCAGATAAGAGTTTGATTAAATACAAAAACATTATATAAATGGTTTCACCTCATTCACTTGAAAGTATGTTCCATTCAGTGGAAAGCTACGTCTCATTGCTACTCTGCAAGGTATCTGTTCATCCAATTAGTAATTTAGTAATATATATTGCAACTACTTTAGCAAGGATATGCATACAATTTAAGTTTTTCATTTTGTGGGGGGCGGGGATGGGGTTTATGAAGTGATTTTTTGTTCACTCACCAAAAGAGTGGCACGGACTATGTTGGCATTCTGTTCCCTAGTATTGTTGCATGAAAAACATGTTTGATCATTGCAAAGCTCAAACTCCATAGAATTGCATGTTTTCTTTGGTGGCACCAATGAGTCTTCAGTTTCACCTGACACCATATATTGCCCCAATGCAAAACATATTGTTTCATAATGTGAGAATAGGCTTGAAAACTTGGGGGAATATGCATCTTAGAGTCCAGAGAACATATTATTTCATCTATCAATCATATGCTAATCTTTATGCACTAACGGATTATTAAGATAAATTGGCTTGTTCATGAATGTATATTGTTTACTTTACATAATACCTGGTCTCCATATAGCAAGATGGTACTGCACTTCTTCATCAGATTCTGTTTGTTCTAGCTGTAATAGATAAGAGGCAATCAGACTTTAAATTCATGTATCATAGAACAATTTTATTCGTTAGGTTAGCTTACCTGTTCTAGAAGAAAGTGGTTTCGTGGCAGCTCATAACTGCATGAGACAAGTAAATTGTTAGTATCAATTGCCTATGTTTGAAATAACAAGATAATCTGTACCCAACAATAAAAAAAAGATAATCTTCTAATGAACATGAAGTTTTAACGTACAGTTCAAACAGTATTGCTAATTATTTGGCACAATCTAAATAATTTTACCTTTTTATATTAGGTTCCTACCCTGAGTTAAATGATACACAATAAGTTTACATGAAAGATGAATACTTACACTAGATGCTCTGTTCTTAACCGGCTAACATACTTCAGTTTCGGGGCAGGAATTGAAGCTGCTTCTGGAGTCAAAGCAACTATTGCTTTTGAACTTTCACCATCTTCAAACGTGATATTGCTGTTGTTCACGTAGCTGCACAAACTTGCCTTAAAGTTTTCAAGATTTAGTCTGATAATAGGAATTCCTTCAGAATCATATTCAATCTCTGGTTCCTCTGATTGTGGAGATTCAAGTTTTGGAAGTAGTTCGATGGGTTCTTCAATGAGAGGCTCACAAATCTTGATTTGCGATCTAGAACAATGAAATGGTGTAGCCTCTGATGAAGATACTAATGGTAGGGGGTCGAAAATTGCAGTTGAACCTTCAGGAACTGCTGGACTCGCATTCATTTTATCAGATGGCCCTGGCAGTGCAAGCCTTGAACTGCATCCAGCAGTTTTGATTTGTAAGAACAAGCTATTTATGATATAAATCTAAAAGGGGAAGTTTATAGCATGCTGAAACATCTAGCTGTACCTCTTTATTTCTTACATGAGGATGACAATTGAGATCTTGGAATGTTTTGTTATTTCCATGATCTATAACTATGGGGAAATCTACCTTTCAAAAAAAAAAAAAAAACTATGGGGAAATCTGTTTTTCCTTATTCAGCATCTAATGTCTCCTGTACATTCCCATTAAATCCAAAATAAAACTGGCCTTAGTAATTTTAATTATCGATATGATACAAACCTTGCAAATGCACTTGCAAAGTGTCTGCAATCTGCCCTCATTGGACAAGCATTACAATTTGGATTTTTCTTGGTGCAGAAAACCTGGAAAAATTTTGAAGTATGTGGTAACCATTTAGCATCTTCAATAAAAATAAATAATAAGTGAAAAAGACAGTATCATGATCAAATACCTTTCCAAAGGTTATCATCTGATAATGTAGTTCATATCTGAATCAAGCAGTATGTCAAAGTATTAGTTAATAATCTTAATGAAATCAGCAAATATTCTGTCATCTAAGCACACTCATTTAAGATTGTTTAATATATAGGAAGCTTTGGAATTACAGTGTTTTCTGGTCTAAGGTGCAGAGTCGCGGCCAGAGGTATTTCTGAATGGAATCCATTATAGGGTACCTGCACAAAAATATTATTAGTGCCCTTTCATCCTCTTTTCCCTTGTAGAAATTAGTGATTTTGCTTCTCAGCTGTATGATGCTTACTGTTCAAGGAGATGTATCTGAAGTTCTTCAGGCAGTGGTTGGAGGGGAACCCATCCTAGACGTACCGCTATTCGACCAACATTTGTGTCAACCTTGTTGAAGAAACAACCAACTTTTTGAGTGAAGAGATCAATTTTATTAACGAACAAGTAATCATTATTTTATTAGATTAAATTTTACTGGGAAGGCAACATTCTCCAATGTCAAAAGCCGTACGCACTCGACACTCTTCAACCCCAGTCCATCAACTTTCAGCAGGTATTCCCTATGGGTATAGAATAAACATGAGTACATGCAAATTTAGCAAGTCCAAATATTCGTGGGCTTACTTCGCTAAATCAGGTGGGACGTTTCGTAGCCATTCAAGGTCAAGGCATTCATGTAGGTTAACCACTCGGTTAAGGAATTTCTGCAAAAATGAACAAATGGGAATATTTGTAAGAGTAATTTTCCATCTGAGTTACATTTTTATCTCGAATAAACCATGCTGAATATGGTGTTCTAATACGTAGGTTCCTTACTTGGATTTTCCCTGCAATTACTCTGTGCTGCCCTCGTGCTTTAATGGCATTTGCTACATCTTCAATGTCTGCAAGCCTGACTGCCTCCCAGTCCACAGAATCCATTTGATCGCTACTTCTTGGGCCAGTGGCATACTTTATCCTTAAACTATCCCAGTCAAAATTGTCTTCTGCCTTCTTACTATTTTTATTCTTTCCCCTTGAAGTAGATTCATCTTTCTTTGGTGATTTCCCTCTACCCCTTTTCTTGCTAATGGTAGGTGCATCATCATGGTGCATCGTAGTGTTCTGAGTTTGTTCTGCTTTGTCTACAGGGAATACAGGTGCATCAACTGGCGTCTTTTGAGACTGGAAGCTCATCATCTCCTCTTGGAAGCAGTGTCTAGCATGGGAAACTTCTCCCATTTCAGCTTCTGCCTCTTCCTTTGGTGCAAGGGGTACACAACGCTTGGCTTCATTATGTACCTCTAAATCTTCTGAAATCTCTGGATGATCTACCTCCAGATTGGAAGTGCGAAGGGACATATCAAGGGAATCTTGAGAACAGGACGGAGAGATACGTCCACAGCTACCTTTCAGGTTAGCTGATCTCTTTGAACTGGATGTTTCATTTCCATGCTTCATCTCATTACATTCATTTTCGGGTTTCTTGTTGCATGATAATATCACATTTGGGTTATAGCGTGATTCCTCTGGCAAGTTTGTGTTTTTAATCTGTAGACTGCCTCCGTAACCACTAGAAGTCTCCAAACTATTTGGCATGCACACTGATGTAATGTCTTCAATTTCAGTGGAGCTTGTTCCCTCTACCCCACCAGCCAAGGTCTCTGTTCCTCTTCCCAATTCCATACTCCTTTCTGGTTCAGGTTCACTGACAAAATACTTGTTACCTTCAGCATCATATTCTGCTGCTATGCTTCTTCCAACTGACTCTTGGATACGTAAGATCTCCAGGACTTCATCACTTGCTCTGTTCTGACATGTTGGCTGAGGGGGGAACTTTGCAGCAAGTGACATAAAGGCATTGCTGTGAAAGACAAAAAAGGCATTAAATTAACTAAAAATTCTCAATCATTATCTCTAAGTTTTCATTGTCAATCTGTTAAAAAGAGAGCAGAGAAAAAAAATAAAAATAAAGCTAAGAAGTTTGTTATATACCTGGAAAGGTGGTCTGATACGTTCTGTGTTAGGAAAACTCCTACTGCTGAATCCAGAACTGAACCATTCCATTTTCTGAAGCCTCTATCCCCTATGAAGAAAGTTTGCTGTCAGTAAGGTTGTGCAAATCACTAACCAAAAATGTATATTGAAAATAATGCATTCTTATTAAGACACATAATCATCAACAAAAAGATTCCATAGATAAGGTAGAGATAAGCTGCTTAGCAAAGGATTCAATGTACCTTGTATTTGATACATACGCGCATTAAACGAGGATACATAACCAAAAAAAATTTCTCTCTCTTTTGCCCACCACTTCTCAGTTTCTTCACTTGCTTCCTCTTCACTCCCGCCATCATCTATGTTCATCAGCAAGTTCCAAACTCTCAATGTCTCCGAGTCTAGGTCAACTTTCGACGATTTTTTCTTCTTAGTCCCTTGATAGGGAACCAGTGTGCCTTCATCACTGATACGCAAAGACTGCAGTTTCTGAATAATTAGATTAATATCCTTTTTGCTTAAGACTGCCTTTCGACCTGCATCAAATGCATGATGTATTTTACTGTTTTAGCTTCAAGAATATAGAAAAGACAGCTTTTCTGTTGTTAATGTTATGTTGTGTTGTGCCTAGGGGAAATACCTTTTGACTTGGTAGTGGCATCTGGTGTGCTTTCCTTAGGTTTTCTCTTGCCTGTACTTTTCTGAACTACTGATGTGCTTCCCTCACCTTTCCTTTTGCATGTACTATTGTCAAACTCTTTTGGAGTTTCTGTCCTTTCAGACCTCTCTGTTAAAGCAGGGGTTTCCATCTCTGTTCTTAAAGTAGGGGCCTCCATCAACCTCTCCATTAAAGCAGATACCTCCATCTCTCCCATTGTGGAAAGATCCCTCTTATCAGAGACTAAAGCATCATCACTCATATAAGTGACTATAATGTTGTCGTGAACTTGAAATTCAGCAAATCCAGCATTGTGAGTTTGAAGCCCATAGTTAGTATCTGTCTCTATTACCCTTGGCTTATCAATAAATGAAAGACCAATCTTTGCATCCACCTCAGGTACCTCTGACTTATCACTGAGTAAAGCATTCCTCTCAGTTACCTGTAGTATATCAATGAATAAAGCACCTTATAAGCTTCATTAGTAAAGGTTTAGGGTAACTTGTTTAAGAAAACTGGAGTTTGAGTGAATTCTACTTCTTACCTTCTGTGGCCTCTTCATTTGCAACCTCCTTTTTCTCGGACACCAATTAACAGTTAATAGTCTTTTCTTGCTCTTCTTGCCCTTTTTTGTCTCACACATAAAAGTGAAACTGAACAAATTCAATTTCCTTCTCCTTTTGGACCTTCCTTTCTTGTTTGGTACAGTAGGAGAAGCAGAACCCACATCTTTAGCATCCAAACTTTCAGATTGAAAATCCAAAGCCCTTGCGATAGGTGCTTTGGTTTCTTTGATCTCTATGATCAGGTTGCTTTGGATGTCAGATAGATTTTTGGTCTCCAATGGATTGAGAGCTGTGCCTTCAATGATGACATCCTTCAAACTGGAGCTTCTACGCTTCCTTACATGCTCAGATTTTGTTTCCTTAGCTTGCTTTGGAGCTGAAACCCTTGGTTTCTTTTCCTTGGTTTGCTTTGGAGTTGCAAGCTTTGGTTTCTTTTCCCTTGCTTGCTTTGGAGTTGCAGGGTTTGGTTTGGTTTGTTCGCCATCAATTACAACTTTGGGCCTGTGTTTCTTCCTTTTTGGTTTGTTTTGTGTCTTCTTGGAATCTATGCAATCTTTGGCATCAATCTGCTCACAAGTTACATTCTCTTGCATTAAGCCATCATCTGAACCCAAAGTTAGCTATATTAGAACATGAAATCTTATAATAAGAAAATAGAGATGCAACATAAATATATCAATGAGACACTAAAGGACAAAATCAGCATCCCTTACCCTGAACTAAGTTAAGGTTTGAGCTTAATTTTTCACTATCAGGCTCCTTCATGGGAGGGGAATTCTCAATCTTTCTGTCAGTTGAAAAAGTTTGTGACATTGCATCTGCATATACAGATGCCTGAGAAGCTTTAGGCTCTGGGAAACTTAGGAATTCTTTGAAAGGATTATGACTCAATACTGAATCACAATGACTAAGACCTTTATTCGACTCCCCAGAGTCCAAGATGCCTAAACCGTCAATCACTCCACCAGAAACTAAACATGTGGATTCACTCTCATGAGTCTGCATTGCTTGCTCTGTAGAACCATCAACCTCTTCCAAACTATAAATACTTATATTCAAATCTATCAAGCCTGGAGAACCCGAAAATGTCCTTTCTACTCCATCGAAACTCTGTTCCTTTTCCTTGCTTGTGCCTGTGGAGTCAGCAGACTCCAAGCATGAGCCTCTGGTTTTAACTGAATTATGTTCCTTTTTCATACTTACATTCAAATCTATCAAGCCTGGAGCACAATCCTGTTCCTCCTTTCTAGCATTGAAATTTATCGTCCCTAGAGAATCCAAGCTCATGTTCAAGTCTATTATGGCTGCAGAATCCAAACATGTGCTTTCTGTTCTGTCAGAATTTTGCTCCTTTTCGTATCCTGTCAATGCCACACGAGAACCAAACTGAACATTCTCTTCATCCGCAGAAATCATAGTAACACAAGTAACAGATGGTCTGTCAGAATCAATTTCTTGTTGAGTAAACAGAAGGTTCTTTTCATATGAAGAACTCGTAGCAAAAGAACTCCCAAATAGCGAGTCGAAATCTTTTTCTTGTGTAGCAAGCTTCTTTCTCGACCGCTTTTTAACATAAACGTTCTTGGTCTGCGGCGTCCCTGGAACCCAACCGCATTGTTCTTTCCTCCCTTCTTTTTCCTCCATTGCATCGCTAAACTTAGCCCTTTTTGGTGTTCTCCTGTAAATATTATACCCTGACATTTTTTCAGGTTTAACCTAAGAACCAAAGAAAACACGTAAATTCTACTGAGAAAAAGCAAAACCAGAACAAAAAGAGAGAGAGAGAGTCAGAGAAATAGGGGCCAGTAAAAGAAGAGTAATTCAGGTGAGCAGTAAGCAGTCAAAAACAGTAACAAAGAAACATACATAAACCCAGCTATAAAAAAAGTTAACAGAGCTTGTTGCAATCAAATTCTTCAGAAACAGCTTAAATAATTAACATTAAAAGTAAAAAAACAATGCCCAAAACAGCTCTTGCTATGATGATGCTATAAATTGTGACTGAACTTTTGAAACTGTACTCACTGGATACAGTCAATGCTGCATAGAATTCAGAGGCAAGTAGAGTTTACAAGAGAAAAACAGTGAATGTTGGTTTTTTGGGAGACAACAGCATGGATGGTTTTGCTGTTAGACGATAACAATAAAATTGGTGGTTTAGTTTAACAAAAAGAAGGGTTGATGAGTTCGATTTTCACTGTGCTTCAAGGTCCAAGGAAACCGGATTGTTCTCAACTTTCCAAAGGTTTTACGGCTTTAGGCTCTGTTCTGGGTCAGGTTTTGAATCCAACTTGGGCCTTGGTTTCTTTGTTATTGGATGTGCTTTCTGATTTGAGCTTTGCTATGGTTGCCTTGATTGTACTATTAATCAAACCATTCTCTAATATATAGTGAGAGACTTATATTTATATACTTAGGACTCACCTCATCTATTATTTATATAAGATTTGTGATATTTTATTTCACTTAATTATTTAATATTTTCGTTGTATTAGTTCTTTTACCATGAAAGAGAGAGACTTTCACACTACTTTAGGTCTACATCAATAAAGATTTGGATTTACCTTGATCTTTGTATTTAAGTTTATTTTAATATCAAATATATAACTTAAACTCAAGTTTGTATGACCTTAACCTTGAAAATAGAGCTTAAATCACGAACTCACATTCTCAACTTAAAAAACGTACTTGATAAATGGTGAAAAATTTATGTTTATATACTCAAAATTTATTTAATTTCTTACTGATATAAAATTCGTGACATTTAAGCCATTCATAATACTTAAAAATTAAATTTCAAAGACTTTCCATAAAAGTATTTGTATATTTTTTATTATATTCAATTAAATTTTTATTTTTATTTTATATTGAATAAATTATTATGATTAATAGTTAATTATATATTATTATTATTAATAAATATTTATTTGATTTAAAATAAAAATATAAAAATTTAATTAAATCTAATAAAAAATAAAAATTTATTTAAAATTTCATAAATAGTTAAGAGATTTTTTAAAGTAATATACTTTCTTTCTAAATAATAGAGATAGGATAAATATGAAGGGGCAAGTAAATAAGAAATTTGGAAACAAAAATAAGAAGTTACTTTATATTAAATAAATGTTAATTTTTTTTTACTTTAAGAAAGAATATAAAGCTACTCCTTTTTCTTTTCATTCATTTAGGTAAAAAAAGTGATAACTAAATAGGAGGTCTCAATATAATTATTATTAATATTATTTTCTATTCCTTCCAAAATTTTAATCACAAGCTAAAAATAAATAAATAAATAAATTGTTATTATTTTATATGTCAACAATTAAATTTAAAATCTTCGCAAACTAATTTATACACTTATCATGTATTAAACACATTGACTAATTAATTATTAGCTTTATAAGTTTATAATTAAATAAACAGTAATAAGTTTACAACTTGTAAATGTTTAAAAGAAAAAAAAAAACTACTGGTCGATTATATTGTAGGATAATACTTCAAAAAACAAAAAAAGACAAAATCACCGGAGGACAAGGAAAAGGCCAAAATGCCCAAAACCCTTTTGAAATGATAAACCACTCTGTCACTCTCTGCTCTCATCTTCCCTTTGTAACTATCGTTCTTCACACTTTCCACCTTATCTTCTTCTTCTTCTTCTTCTTCTTCTTCTTCTTCCTCTCTTGCTTTCCCCTCTGAAATAATGTCTAACGAAGAAGAACAACCCACTGAGCCACAACAAGACCCAGAAGACGAGGAAGAACAGCAATTACAACAACTCACTGTGTCACAACAACAATATCCAGACTCCGACTCCGACTCAGACTACTCCTCCTCTTCCTCCGACGACTACATCGAAGAATCCGATTCCGAGACTCTCACCTACACTCGACCCGGAGACGCCCTGCCCGAAACCGAAAACACCCCTGAAGCCAACATCCGCAAGTACAATCGAGTGCTCGAGAGTAAAAGATTCAAGAGAATCCAAGAAGAAGAAGACCAAGACTACATTTACTACGAAGACTTATGGGACTTTCCAGAAGATCCCGAGAATTGGCGGGAAGAGGATTTGAAGGAGTATTGGGTGGATGCTCCGTTGGAGATGACCAAACCCGGGTGGGACCCGGTTTGGGCTGATGAGGAAGATTGGGAAATTGTGAGGGATGAGATTAAGGCGGGTCGGGACCCGGGGATTGCCCCGTTTTATGTTCCGTATCGGAAGCCTTATCCGGCTATACCGGATAACCATTATGATATTTCGAACCCGAAGGCGGTTATTGAAGAGTTGGATAGGATTGAGGAGTTCCTCAATTGGGTCAGCTACATTTTCCCTGATGGAAGCTCGTATGTCAAAGAAACTTTCTTCTCTTTTTTTGGCCTTAATTTGTTAGTATTTTTGTTGTTTGAATTTTTTTTTTGGGAAAGGTAATGCATTTACTTTATAAGAATATCCGAATGTGGTAATTGAGGAACTTTAGTTAGGATTCACAAGTTTGTCAATGAGGTAGCTGCATTCTTTTATAGGCTTCATGTGGTTATTGTTTTTGCTAGTTAAATTTTGCTTGTAGAGTTTACATTGCTTTTAAGAATGCAGAAAGCAAAAAGTGCCTTCAGATATACAAACAAAAGTTGAATATACTTTGAAGATTCAAAACTTCAAAAAATTTAATCTTCGAGTATAGCAAGGTGCAAAATTATAGATTTATATGGGGCAGCCATATGTGAATGTATATTGCGGTTAAGTCATTTACTCATTTCCAATCATTCATTTTGTTTTTCCTATGTTTGAAGGGCATAGTTATGGTATGCCGGATTACTTAACTTGTTTGATTGTTCACTGTTTTCAATTTTGCACTTTGTTCAAGGTATGAAGGCACTGTTTGGGATGACTTGGCTCATGGAAAAGGTGTTTATGTTGCAGAACAGGGTCTGGTCAGGTTTGTCAGTATTTAATTCAGCAGCCTACTTCTGTTTGTTTATCTCTGTTTCTGTATCATAAGGTTGTTTTTCACCTTTCTTCATATATATATTCTTTCAAGGCCACTTAAACATCCAGATAAGGCTGTGCTTGAGTGGTAGGGACTGAAATGTATGCTTTTATTAGTCGACCCTGAGAATGTTGTAAAAATTTCCACCCTCTTTTTGGGTCTATAAATTTGTACTGTGTTGGGATTATGAGGTGCTTCAAGTACTATTCTATGCTGCTTACAAAAGGTTATTACAACAAAAGAACAAATCTTACAAGATATTTCCTTTCCTAGGTATGAAGGTGAATGGCTGCAAAATAACATGGAAGGTCATGGGGTCGTTGAAGTTGATATTCCTGATATAGAACCAGTGCCAGATTCCAAGTATGTAATAGTTGTTACTATTTATGATACTCTTATGTTATGACATAGGTTTTACAATCTGAGGAATAGATATGGACATGATATAATGTGGTTGGATATTTCCAATTTTTCTAGGCTCGAAGCAAAAATGCGAGCTGAAGGGAAAATAATATCAAGAGATTTCATGTCCTCAGAAGATAGAGAATGGTTAGAGATGGATGTTGAAGATAGCATTCGTCTTGCTGGAGGGCAGTATGAAATTCCATTTTACGAGAGTGATGAGTGGGTCAAACATTTTGGGAGAAAACCGTATGTTCCACTATCAAGTTATTTATTTCTTTATTTTTTCATTACTTTCATCCTTGCATTTGAATCTGCACTTATTTTTATAATAATGCACATGTTGGTTTTGTAGTCTTTATCTCAATTCTCAAAAGTACTAGATTGGGCATTTATGTTTTATCATGAATGCAATTTTCTGTGTTTTGAGCAGGTGCTTCACTTTTCTGCTAATCTTTGTTGAGCCTTTAGTTGGCATGTATCTCAATTTATGGTGTTATGGAGACCAATGTTTCTATTTCAGGGAAAAGGGTCGATACCGCTATGCTGGCCAGTGGAAGCATGGTAGAATGCATGGATGTGGTGTATATGAAGTCAATGAACGCACCATCTATGTATGTGCTTTAATATAAACCAATTTTTTGAGGCTCAACTTATGTAATGAAATTATTTCTTCCATGAAGATTTGGATTGGTTTATACATAAGATTAAATACATGCTACTGCACCTCAGCTCTTGGCCTTGACATTATAAGCCTCTGTTTTGTTTTAAATAATGCTTTCTAGTAACATACAAATTTGAAAATAGAAACTTTATGCAATATGTTTCAAGGGAAAGATGTTAAGATATGATGATCTTAAAAAAAAAACAAAACAAAACAAAACACTCATCAATCAATTTGGTTAGTGGTTGATATGACTATGTAAATTGTTTCTTTTTTTTTTTTTTAAAAAAAAAGTCTTCTTAGAATAATATCTCCCTTGTTGAATGAACCATTTCTCTCAGCTACCTAAGCATTCTCTTATAAGACTGCTTAACTGCTTATGTTATTGCATAACTTATATGCATGCAGGGTAGATTCTATTTCGGAGATCTATTGGAGGATGCAAATGGTTGTGATGAGAACATTTCAGCGGTATTGTGGAATTTTTCATGCTTAATAAATAGTTCAAAAGAAAATATGGGAAAAAGAATTCTATAATATGGTATTTCTCTCACATTGTAGTTTTTCAGATGCATGCTGGTATAGCAGAGGTTGCTGCTGCTAAGGCTCGGATGTTTGTTAATAAGCCAGATGGAAGTATGTAGTCTTGACTCAATTAACAATTACATTTGTATAAGCACAAAATGTTGTTTGACACGGCAACTTGCTAGACAAGGGAACAAGTGATTATGCCTATATCATATTCTTGCCAAAGAATTGCTCATATCAGAAATATCGTACTTTAGATAATTCTCTAGTGCAAGTTTCTTGACAAAATTGCATAACATCTTTAAAATTTACAAGTTGTTTAGGAAAATATGGCATATGAATTACTCCTATAATTGTCCCTACAAGTGTCTGACACGATGGACATGAGTGTTGTGTCCTCTAGTGTCCATCATGCCAATCAATGTTTCTCGAGTGTGATATAAATCATGGTTGTAGAACTATGCTTGAGTGAGAACAAGAAAGAGAAGAAAACAAAATGGAAAATAGAAGTGGGAGACCTTTGTATCTTGTGCTAACTGGATAAGTCAACATCTTAACTTGTGCTGAAGCTGAATCTTTTAAAAGTTGTAGAAACTTATAGTTAGATATGGATCGGGTTTATCACAAGTCATTGTTGGTAAAAGCCTTCATAGAAATCTTCTGCTAATCTTATGTTTTGGGAGCGAAAGGGAGCTCATAGAGGATTTCACGGAGCATGTTGACAGCTATTGTGTAAAATATGTTTTTGGGGGTTCCAGAATATGATCAGAACTTTGAACACAGTTTGTTTGTTGGAGTTTCATCCTCTATGCAGAAGGCCTGACTTAGCTATTCTCTGAAGTTTGAATACATGTATTTCTTGTTCAATATTCAGCATAATTCAATTGATACTAGAAATTTAGCTCTGCATAAATTACTATCTGCCTTTTGACTTTTAATTGCTGAGAATTTGAAAGATTAACATCTTATAGTCATGCTATTGATTTGCTTATACAGTGGTTAGGGAAGAGAGGGGTCCTTATGGTGATCCTCAACACCCCTATTTCTATGAGGAAGATGATGTGTGGATGGCACCGGGTTTCATCAACCAGTTCTATGAAGTAAGTAAAGTTTTCTTTTTCATGGTAGATTCTTCCTAAGATCATGAAAAGGAGAGGTAATAAGTAAGTTTGTTTGGCAGGTTCCTGATTATTGGAAGACATATGTGCATGAAGTTGATCAGGAAAGAGAAATGTGGTTAAACTCCTTTTATAAAGCTCCCCTGAGGCTACCGATGCCTGCTGAGCTTGAATATTGGTGGTCAAAAGGTATTCTTCCTCATTTCCTTCGCCAGTTCTTAGCCTTTGAAAGTTATAAAAAGAATCTTCCTTTTTTTTTTGTTTTTTGGTTCATTGAAATGTATGCGTTACAATTTCTTCATCAGATGAGACTCCCGAGTTTCTTCTTATCAACAAAGAACCAGAGCCTGACCCTGAAGATCCATCAAAACTAATTTATACTGAAGATCCCCTCATTTTGCACACCCCAACTGGAAGATTAATTAATTATGTTGAGGATGAGAAACATGGGGTCCGATTATTTTGGCAGCCGCCTCTAAAAGAAGGTGAAGATGTGGACCCTGAGAAGGCTCAGTTCCTACCCCTCGGATTTGATGAGTTCTATGGACGAGAAGTGATTGTAAAAGGGGATAATATATGGAAGCGATTCATAACGGCAATAGAAAATGCATTGAAGCCAGGATTTGATAAACTAGAAAAGTGGACTGAAGAGAAGAAGAAAGCTGGTGACATGAAAATGAAGCTTATTGAAAAGGAACTTGACCTTATAGAGGCTGAATTGTGTTTGGAAGAGGCCATTGAGGACATGGATGAGGAGTTAAGGATGAAAGAAAAAGAGGAGCAGAAGAAAGTGGAAATGGGTATGCAGGAGGAAGAAGATACTTCTGTGGTAGCTAACCAAGGGAAAAAAGCTATTACCAAAGAGGAGGTTGATGAAGATGTAGAAGAGGATGATGAAGAGGAAGAGGATGATGATGATGCACCTTCCAGTTTTGGATCTGTTGCTGCAGATCGAGGCCCCATAAAGAACGATCAGAAGGGAAAGAAGCCTAGGGAATCTCCATTCTCTTCATCTTCATTGTCATTTGCTTCTTCTAGCCTTGTTTCAGCTGTAAGTTCTTATTCCATTAATTTTTATTTTCTTTCTTTTTCTGTTCTGATCATTGTGCAAACAATGTGATTGATTTGCGAGAGAATGATCTGTGAAGGTGAACAATTTGCTTTATGACATTAGATTTCCAAAATTATTATTCATATGTAAACTGTGCTGAGTAGTCTCAATTTTTTGAGGTCTAAAACAATAGGAAATTCAGCAGAAAAGCTTTATCTTCCAATATCAAATGGCAACCAATCCAGGGATTAATGTCTAGTATGTTTATTTTGAGGATCCTTTATCCTAATAGAATAGATATCTTTTATGAGATTACCTTGCTTCAATTGTTTTCCTTTGCTGCTTTGCAGGTTCCATCTATGTTGCAGCAATCAATTTTGTCATTGAAACAATGTAGATTACCACTTAAACCACATCCTCCCTCAAGTGTGGAAAACCCCAATGACCTCCTGAAAACAATTGATTCAGTCAGTTTCCCTCCGGTGCTTCCCCATAAAGGAAGCTTGAGAGCATTTAATCAAGCTCATCAAAAGGTTCAACCACAAAAATGCTCTAATGGACGGATGTCTCAGTTGCACTCCTTATGTAAGATTTTGAAATGTCCTTCAGCTACTGCTAATACCAGAAGCAATCCAAAAAAACCTAGAAAGCATAACAGTTTTGGGCCGCGTGCTGCACTGGAGGAATGTTCAGACAGCATTTTATCTTTGCACATTCCAGTGTATTATTTGGAATCATATACAGATACTAAATGGTGCCGAGCCTCATTGTAGAAACTTAAACAGTTGAACCTAGGAGGGTCAGTTTTGTTGAGGCTGCATTTGATTGCCTTTTAGCCAATCTTAATTTCAAGTATGCATTTGGCTTTTATCTTTGATAAGTGAAAAGAAATTTAAACATTAGATTAAACATTAAAAAAGCATTTCGAGTTTGGATATATTCTTCTGTATTAATAAAGAGCTAAGATGGTCATCAAAGTCTCATCTGGCTTGTTTCTTGGATGCTTCATTTTAACGGTCGGTTTTTGGTAGACTTTTGCAAGAATACGAGGACGGGTGAAGTTCCATTCAGGCAATTGAGAAATTGAAGTGGATGATCAAGTATTAACAGTTTGGTCTGATTGTATTTTCATGTAATTTTTTAGACTAAGAAATGTTGTAATTTGTTAGCGACGAGCATGTTTCTGGAAATTCTTCAGTCACATACTTGCCCAGATGTTTCAGTGAACTTCAGAAAGAATAACATGCTTTACGAAACGGAAGCCTCACATTGTCTTGAAACCTGCACATCTGAAGCTCTAAGTCATCAGATTGAATACCTCAGCAAACTATATCATCCTAATCTCTATAACTGATTCACAATTAAACCACCACGAGACTACAGCATTTGAAGCGATCATCCTCAGTTTCGGAAATTTCCCAGCTTCCTCTATGCTGCTGAGAAGTTTAGGAAGAAGAAAGAAGCAACAACAAAATTAAAGTTTCAAGTATTGAAGCCTATGAAAATTTTACAAACTAACCCGATCCAGGGATTTTACTGTAAGATATCCAACACTTTGGTTCATAATCATGTGTCAAATGAACCACAGAAAACAACCATGCTCATCTGTACGTGTCCAAAACCCAAGTGACATGTGGATTATGTCCTTCTAAAAGTCACTATGTAACATTGGTGAACATGATGTCAACCTGAGCTAACTGGCTTTTCTTGTTAATACTACAATTTCAACAAGATAAGAGGAAAATGCCTGAGTAATTAGAGTAACCAAAAGTCAAGAAAAATGAAATTAAAGGGCAAGAGCTAGCTTATAGAGTTGAAACAAGAAATGAAGTAGCGTGTATTCAGCCTAACAAAATTAATGACCCAAGCTTTAGTTTGACAAAAAAGTGCTGGGAAATACTTGCATCATATTCATACCCCAATCTGCGCTGGCTCTTCTAACTTGATTGTCAAAACCCAAAGAGCACTTGGGACTTGGGAGGCAGTTAGAGCCACACCGCAAGCATGCGTAGCCAAACAAAATTTAGGCTTGGTTGCCACTCTTCCCTGGGCTGCCTCGCCTTTAATTTCAAGGTGTCAAAATCAGGAGGTACTTAAAGCTTTGTAAGCTATAATATGAAAATTCAGCACACCAGACACCATAATGTCGAGGAATCATCCACACATCACCAACTCTTTCACTACTCAAAACCTATCTAGTACACATATTTATGGTGCCGAATGCTTACTGAATTTCCAAACTTTCTTTTGCCAATTGGGTAGCTAAGAAAATGGCAGAAGAGAAGGCAAACATTGGTGATTGGGACCTAACATTTTTCCCCCTTCTTAGTTCTTCAAGTCAAGTTAATAGAGTCCCATGGCATATGAATTTTCCTTTTGTTATGTAGTTATTGTGTCAAGTTAATGTGTTTGACTTTTCAAATTTAGAAAATGAATTCCTTGTACCATAACTTTTTTATATTATAAGGAAATATTATTGTCCTTGAAAGGTGAGTAAATATTTTTTTTTTTTGATTTAGAAAAAAAAGATTCAAACTTTACCCTTTAAGTAAGTGAAAAGTGAGCAAAGATTAGGATAAATTACAAGTATGAATTAATATGTCAATAATAAATAAAGCCTAACCTCTCTCCTTGACTGGATTTGGTGGTTCATTTTTGGATTGTTGGTATTTTGGATAATGGTCAAATTTCAAGGTCCACACCCAAAGGCAAATTGTTCACTAGAACCCATGATTTCCAATTGGTCAAATTTGCAATGCAATGAACTTGAACAAATATAGCAGACAAGAGAGAAGGGCATCAAACAACATTACATGTTGGCTGCAAAGGCTAGCTGACTACGACAAGGAATTGATAAATTCTGCAAACGCCAAAATCATAGGATGCTTCTTATGAATAACACAGCCAAGAGAGTGTGGACCACTCAATAAAGCATCCCCACTCTCAGCAATGCTTGGAATGAACCAAAATTTTATTTAAAGCTTAATTGGTTTTCCCCCAACATGCAATGCCGGCCCATCAATTAGATTTTCTTCCGTGGACATTGTAAAATTATTTCAATGACTTCATTTTGGCCAAACCCCAACCAGCAACTTAATGAAAATTAAGTATAATTTACAATATTAATTCGAAAAAGATCCAAACGTATAATACATTTATTAACTAAATGAAAATGACCAATCAAAGTGCTATATCCTGTCTTGTTCCCTATAACTAAGAAAATCGTGTGAATAATGACACCATTCATTTCTTACGTAATTACCTAGATTGATAGCATTATCTTAAGTTTACTGTATCAATTGATAAAGATTCTTGGCCTCTAGAGATAAGATTAAAGGTAAGAAGGAAAAACAAAAGACCCAAAACGAAAAGCATGCTGGCTTATCTCATGATATCCCATGACATGTGAATTTTCTTTTTGTTTGATGACGAGTAATGAAAGATAAAGCCGTCACTAGGATTGATGGATAAGACCATTTCCATGTCTATGAAACTGTTCGAGCATTAGATATTTTCCTGATGGGGCTGTTGCTATTGAATTGTTCTATTCATCATGCCAACTTTGAAATTCTGATTTAAGAAAACAAAAAAGCTTATGTCAAGATCAATAAATAAATCAATTCAAGTTTCAACGGGGTATTCAAATATGCTCAACTCAACTGAGCTCAGCTATTAACCCTTTTTTTTTAATATACTTGTCTTGCGATTTGAGAGGTAGAAAGTGATGGAAAAGTTCAAAGATAATGACCAAAAGATTTATCATGAGATTGAATATGGAAATATTTGATACAAAAGAAGAACACATGTAATTTGAAAACAATATTTCTATGTAGTACTCTCAATAAGATATTCTTAAGCAATTTTTCATTGTTTATTTCTATAATTAAATTGGAAAGAGAAAAACTTTTAACAGTTATTACCCTTTCTCATGAAGGTAATTAACATGAGTTGAAGATGAAAGACAGTTCAAATCAAACCAATTAATTATGATAAAATACATTAATTTTTTGAGTTTTGTCTAGAATTTCATATAAGTTTATTAATTTTTAAAATATACAATCTATCTCTAACGTTAACGAGTAAATGTAAAATATCTAAAATATCTTTCTTCTTTCTCTAATTTTTTTTATTATTTTCCTTTTTTCAACCCAACCAATAGTATTTCCTTACACTGGCAAGTCACCCAGTGACCAGATCTAATATGAAATGTCAAATCTGATCGAATCTACCCACTAGATCATACTCTCCAGATCTAGTTGGATCTGGCGCTCTGTAGCTAGATTCGACGTAAGATGGTTGATCGACAAGAGGTAAGGTCGGTCAGTCATTTTGTCGGCAAAAGGTAGAGTAGAAATTTTTTTAAAATGAGAGAAAAGATTAAAAATGAAAAATTATAATTTATATATTATAGTAATTTTTAAAATTAATGAAGTGTAAAATTATTCGATAAATATTGTCATGTCATTAAACTAACGAAAATATTAACAATTGACAAATGCTTGGATTTATGTGTCCAACAGATAATATTCTTTTAAAAAAATTATATATTTCCAATTTTAATATACCTATATAAAATTATAGATAAAACATTTTATCTTATTATATATATATATATATATATATATATATATATGTATTTGATGCACAATGTAAGTCTATTTTCTTTATACATATAAGTTTGAAGAAATTGTGAGAAATGACATTTCTTGATAAATACATTTTAAAAGTAACCATCAAAATAAATTTAATTATTTTTAATCATATTTAGTCATGATTTGATGAAAATACCTTTTAAACTATTTCAAATAAATTAAACCATTTATCACAATTTCTCCCCATTTCTCCCCATCTGTGTTTCGGATTTCTCTCTCACCATCTCAGTCTATCAAATTTTATCAATTTTTCTGTTCGGCATTCGTTTACTATACTTCCGATTTCTTTCTCTCGCGTTTTCAGATTTATCTTTCTTACATTTTCAAGACACAAAACAATGATTTTGATGTGCTTTGGTGGGTGGTTGTTTGAAAAATTCAATTTTTAGGTATTTTAGATAAAACTAAAATGGTAGAAATAATCACAAATGTATGAACTAGCTTTTAATTGAATCAATTCGGGACCTAGATACCAATAAACTCAAAATTTTAAAATTTATAAATATAGGTTTTCAAAGATTTTTTTTTTATTTTTAGTCAAAGTAGGTGTTTTAGATAAAAAATATTTATTTTGATTTATGAAAATATGTTAGAAACATTTTAATATGTGTCAAATTGTAAAAAAAAAAAAAGCTGAGAGGATTTGAAGTTTTGGTTCATAAATAACAACAACATTTTAGGCATTAAAGTATAACAAAATGTTCTTAAATATGTCGTGTAACAACAATATTTTTTCAATATAGCATGTAACAACAATATTTTTTCAATATAGCATGTAACAACAATATTTTTTTTTCAACATGGCATGTAACAATATTTTTTAACAATGACGTGTAACATGGTTTTGTACATGACATATAACAACAGTATTTTTTTTCAACATGCCGTGTAACAATCTAATTATAACTTGTCACAAGTTTTTGTACATGGAGTGTAACAAGCACACCATAACTTGTCATAAGTTTTTATATATGGCTTGTCACATATTTTTATACATGACGTGTAACACGCTAACCATAACTTGTCACAGGTTTTTGTACATGACGTATAACACGCTAACCATAGCTTGTCACAGGTTTTTATACATGGCGTGTAACACGCTAATCATTGTTTGTCACAGATTTTTGTACATGACGTGTCACATTTTTTGTACATGACATGTAACACGTTAATCATGGCTTGTCATAGGTTTTTGTATATAACGTGTAACAGGTTTTTGTACATGACCTGTAATATGCTAACTATGACTTATCACAGATTTTTGTATGTGGAGTGTCACACGCTAATCATGACTTGTTATAAATTTTTATACATGACGTGTAATATCATAACATGTAACTTGTAATTTTATCAAACTTAACTAAAAATAATTAAAATTATAAAAAAATTAAAATATTTTATCTTTAAAATTATTTTTTAAAATGCTCTTATAAGTTTCATGATAAATTAAGAACTTACATCTTAAGAAAAAAATAATATTATTCTCTGGCCTTATCATTGCTTGTGATAAAATTAAATGAGGCAATGATTGCCTCTAACGATAACTTTCGTTGATACTCACTATTTTGTCTACTTCAAAATATTTTGTATGGCTGAAATTTGTTTAAAAATCATTCAACTGCGCTGCTACATCAAACCTGCCATCCTAGTTACCCAAAAGACTTCTCTCTAGATTTTGAGGGCATCATTTACCCGTCCTGCTGAGAGCTGATGTATACATGCTTTAAACAGGCACACGAAACATATGATCTCCATGACAAATTTTTTACCTTTCTCCCCTTCCCTATTTTTTTTTCCTTGTAATAACTAATCAGCTGCTTCTTCTTGTAAGTCAATGTTCATCCATGCACGTTTACTTCCAAATTCAACTCTCTTGTATACTAGAATTTTCTTGAGAAGAGATAAAAAACAGTTGCTTTCCCCACAGACTTTAAGGCTTAAAAGTCTGCCAAAAATTAAAAATAATTTCTATACCAATAAAATGTAACTAATGTAATCCAACACGTAACAGCAACATGATTTAAATTTTTCTTAAACTTTGTAACTTCAATTAGTAAAGCTTATCAAGACACGGCAGGGATCAAGAGATTCAAAACCCAACAATTTTTTTTTATGAATATTAACTGCTGGATGTTCCCGAAGCAAACGCAAGATCCTGGACTTTGAAACAGGCTGATCATCTGGATAGGATTCTACATACATCTGGGTAGAATTATTCAGCGGCCATAACAATCATGGAGGGGGGGGCGGCGCTGGCAAGGTGGGGTAGTCTCTTCCATTTGGCCAAAACATTTCCCATGTTATAGTTGTTCTTTCCCACTTGGTCACGACTGTAAGTCTGTAACCATTGTGGAAAGGTTTACACTTTTACGATCACTCAGTCAATACTCTTTTCACTGCAGTTGTCCAATCAAGTGAATTTTAGAATCAGGGAACTCGTCTCGTCTCATCACAATAGTGCATGAAATGAAAATTTTATGATCGAAGGACGGTTATGATGGAATCAATGAGATTGGCATCACAATCGTGTGTCAAGACTGTTAGGACTGAATAAATGAGGTTGGTGTATTGGTAAGTGAGAATGACGGGTAGCACTAAACTGAGAGAAAACAACAAAGAACATGACCAGTTTCAGTCCAAAATGGCATGTAGGAAGGCCAAGGGGAGGGGCCTGCGACTGAGTCACTCCTTTGCCCTTTTCTTTAACAAAGTTGTTGTTCAGTTGCCATTCCCACCCCCACCAGTCAATCCCCTGTCTGGTCAAGTGGTGTGCGTTATTTTGGACCCACTGCAGCTAGCTGCAGACTAGGACCATATGTCACCTGCACTAGATGCTGCTAAGGTGTTGCCTATGATTGATAACTGGAGTTTGGTTTAGAGAAGGAGTTTTAAGGCTGAACAACTTTAATGCAAATCAGTTTAATACCAATTTCTTAATCTCATTAATTGGATCACTTAAAGACCTAATTTTGGGAATGAAAGATACCCTTTTGAAAAGATTTGTATGTGACTGTATTTTAAGCAAAGAAGAATCTGTATAATGTGACCAGAAAACCAAATTAATATTCAAAAAATTTAAAAAAAACCACCCACAACATAATAATACTCATAAAGGAAATTTGATCTTAATCACCTAAATTCAAAGTTTATAATCAAAAAGGAAAAAGCTCTCAATGAGAAAAAAACCATTACCATCCCAATTTAGATTCCTTGGAATTGGACCATACAATAGAGACAGCAAGGTGCCATCAATTCTATTTATATCATGGAATTTGATATTGCAGCATGAGCCTATTAAG
The DNA here is from genome assembly GCF_000208745.1 of Theobroma cacao. Classification (NCBI taxonomy): domain Eukaryota; kingdom Viridiplantae; phylum Streptophyta; class Magnoliopsida; order Malvales; family Malvaceae; genus Theobroma; species Theobroma cacao. The sequence goes on from NC_030858.1 coordinate 34,719,217, forward strand.
TTAAATAGAAATTGAATAATGCTTGAAATGAGATAATCTCAATCCATCCAAGTCCAGTTGATTTCTGTCTTAACATGACAATCCACCGCCCAAGCAGGTAGCTAGGTTGGTTGGTGAATATTAGAAATTAACATACATAAAGTCTTATAAGAAAAGTCAAAAATGAAATTTGTTGTTGAAGTTTTTAGATTTTTGTTTACAATTAAAATTCAATAATTGAGATTATTTATCAGTGCATTATGTTTAAGGTTCAAAAAATTAATCAGATAAACAATTCTTATTCTATTATATGAAATATAATAAAACACAAACTGAATTCTTGCAATTTTATACAATAAGTAATTAGATGGGATCAACTGAATCCACACTTGTCCCATTCGAGAATAGAGACAAATATTGGGATCCTTCAATTCATTCAAATTATTTTAATATGATTGTATGCTGATAAATAATGTAATATAATATGATGAAGTGGTGGCTGATGTCTGCTCACGACTTCAATAAATTGGAAATTAAAATAGTACATGATTATAGAATTTCAATAAAGTGGATCATGCCTCTATAGTTAAAAATTAAAATATAAGTGGATGCACTATGAAATCCCTTTTTTAAAAAAATTAAATGAAAATATATATTAGATTGTTGCCTAACTTTTTATCTTTATTTAATATAACTAATATTAGTGTGCATCTTTTCATAAAGATATTTAATTTCTTTAATGTAAAAATATCAACTTATGATAATGTCGGTAAATATAAGTGATTTTGCATTAACTAATTGACTCAGATTTTAATTGAGAATCATTTAATTGATAATCAATTTGAATTTCAGTGAAATTTTATTGGTTGAGAATTATTTGGTGATTAAATTTAGTTAAAGAATAAATATAGTAAATAAGTAATAGTTCTTGACGAGTAAGAATTATTTGTGTCCAAATATTAGGGTTCTATAAATGGAGTAGGTCTTAAATTCTAAAATTATAAGAGACTTATTTTTTATGTAATGTTTAAAGGAGAAACAAGTTTATTGTGAGAGTTTCACAAAATCGTAAGATACGAGACAAATAGAGGGAATTCCATGGTTTAAAGTTTAAACACTAAGGAGCATGGAATTTGAGTTTGTTTTTGAACTTAGATAGTGCTTATTTTTGAATGTTTTGTATCATTTGTAATTTTTATATTCATAGTGTTTTTTTTTTCTTTCTGGTTTGTGAATGTAGATAATAAGTGTCAAATCAAGTTAAATATTGTCTCTTATATGATATATTTGTATATTAATTTTAATTTTGAATAAACTTGAAAATTTCAAAAAAAATGTGAAAAAATAAGACCACTTAGGTAATAGTGTTTATCATTTGTCACCATATCCCTAAATTGTCCCCCATATGTGATTACATTTGCATGTGCTTGGCTCTATGACTTTATCTATTCTTTTAACACTATAATCATCATGATTAGTGGCATTTTTAAAAAAATAAATGAGTTCCTTTTAAAAAAAAAAAAAAAACTCAATCATTTATTAAAGAAAAATGTTCATCCAATCAAAAGACCACTAAAAATGATTCTTAATTTTGCAAAACTTAATTTGATAGTTATATGATTATACTATCAAAATTTAATGTACCAAAAATTAAAAGATAATATATTTTTTTTGATATATCATTATGAAGACTTCCTTGCTTAATCTTGTCATCAGTTCACAATTTATTTAATCTTTTCTACTGAAGCATATTTATAGTATATTGCCCCTGCTTAAATTACATAGGTATCAGTAACTTAAATTTTAAGAAAATTAAATTACATAGATAGCAGAGGTGAACCACCTAAACTTGATTAGGACTAGGCAAACAAAAGAGAGCAATGAAGATGGAAAGCAGCTGTTGTTTACCTGTGTTTAATTGACATCTTCAACCTAATTGTTTAGGTTTAAACATGCATTTGCAACTTCCCTGCTCATTACTTACCCAAGCGATGATAAAGAAGTTTGTTTTAATTATTTGAACCAACTATTTTTTTGGTCACATTATTTGTACTAAGTATTAATTAAGCTTACAACGTTAATGTACCAAACGTGGGCCAACATATAATTAAGGTTGAGCATAACTTTTTTTTTATATGGATAAGATGTTTTTAACTTAATATTAGAGTTGAATCACTCCCTTTATTAAATTGATTATTAGTTGAAGTGATATATTTGTTCTATCTCAATTAATTAGAGATGATTATTTTTGTTTGTGAAATAATTGTCGGCATGTGCGCCCAAATGACGTGGGTTAAGCCATAGCCACACTAATTCTACTTCTGTTGAACTACATGTTTCCAAATATGCAAAATTTTCAGCTGAGCTTATCTTTAACAAGCTTAATCTTCGCCAGGAATCCACATTTTTCAACCAAACTCCGAGTTACTATTTTTATTTTTTTTTTCTAAAAATAAATAAATAAATATATCTAGCTTCTTTATCGAACCCATACGGTCATAACTATTCCTAATTTCACCCAAATTAAAAATTGAAACGGATATTTAATTTAAAATTAATTAATATTAAATAAGAAATTTCTGTATTCAATAATTTATACTGAAAAATCTTAATTTACATGAGACAAAACCCATAATTGCAAACCTGACGTCAACACTTTAAAAAAAAAAAAAAACTTGTGCAGAAATCACCATTGGTCCACATGGCAGTCCACCGGGTCCAACTACACCAGTAATTTTCTTTTCCTCGACACTCTTCCCCACGTGTCACAATTTTACCAGACCATACCTTTTCCTATTTAGCTAAGGTCATTACTTCCGAGTAAAAGTCTCCACCAATGATACTTCCACGTAACACTGACCAGCCTGACTACGAAAGCAATTAATCGCACGTGCAAGCACGTGACTTGAAATTCCAAACGAGTAAACAACAGCCGCCTTAAAGCAAGGGAAACGCTAGTCCTACCCGACAACTTACAATTCCGAAAGCCAAACACTCACGCGAGTATCGGAGCCACCATGCCACAAAATCACTCCACGTGTCCATTGAATCACCGAAAGAACACTACACCGAGCGCACTTTAGCACGAAGCCGTTAACCACTTAACCCTCATTGCTCAAGCAAAGCCACACATATGTCGCATCAGCGGGCAATTGCCGGTCACCACTAGATTTATCTCGCGGAAAAGCGGAAAATACTTTATTTGCCACCAACTGGTGTAGCCGGTAATCTGAAAAAAATCATAGCGGTTTCTCACTCTTTATCTTCGCCTTCCTTCTTATAAATTGGCTGTGAGTGGTTGGCGGAGCTTCGGTTCCTATCCGCTTTTCGCTGGCTTTTCTATCTGCCCTTTGGTTTTCTGTTCATTTATGGTTATATCATCCAGGTTATGATAGCTTATAGTGACCGGAAACCTGAGAGCCGTCGCTCCGCTCCTGCTCTCGGTTTCCCTCGCTTTAGGTTCTTCCGTTACCGGCGCTTGAGGTAACCGTTAACTCACTTGCCACCCCCCTAAAAAAATTAGAAGAAAAGTTTTTTCATCTTCAATTTTTTTTCTGTTTTCGTTTCAATTATTGTATAATATTATACTCGATAATTTCAATTCGATGCCGAATTCAAAAAATAACCGTAAGGAACCGGAGAAGAACCGGAGGGGAAGGTTATCTGAAAAGGCGTCTTCGTTTCACGGGCGAATTCCGACGATCGCACCGGCGGAGCTGAGGCGGCCTAAGACGCTGCCCGACCTGCTTTCAGAGAGGACTATTTCCATCTCCCAGGATGCGAGGCCGAAATTGACGAAGCTGCTGTTGAACGTGACGATCCAAGGGAGCCTCGGAGCCGTACAGGTGCTGATGTCGCCGGAAAACTCCGTCGGCGACTTGATAAACGCCGCCGTTCGACAGTACTCGAAGGAAGGTCGACGGCCAATCTTGCCGTCGACAAACGCCTCGCTTTTCGACCTCCATTATTCTCAATTCAGCTTAGAAAGTAAGATCAACGAAACCATCACAGAATAATAATTAGCCGTTCGATCAGCGCACAATATCTTTATTTGGACGCGTGTACCGGTATTATTGATTGCTAATATTTTGTGTGGTGGGGCGCAGGATTGGAAAGGGAGGAGAAGCTGATGGCGTTGGGATCGAGAAATTTCTTCCTGTGCACAAAAAAGGCGGCGTCTAAGGACGGTGAAAACAGTGAAACGACGTCGTGCTCAAAGGAAGCGGAAAAGGTTACCAAGAGCGTGATACCTTGGCTCAAATTCATGGATTTCTTGTTTTGAAAAACAGGCAATTTTTTGTTCTTCTATTTTAGTGTTGCATTTTGTAAAAATAGGATTTGGAATAAATCTTTAAATAGTTTTGGGGTTAGATTATGAATCATGCGAATTTGGGGAACAAAATTGCATGTAGGTCATATCTAAAATTACTGTGAAGGAAAGAGAGTGTTTAATTATCTTTCTTTTGTTGAATTAGTTATAAAAATGTGTACAGTAATTTTGGACTTGATTGATTAAAGTTGGAATATTTCATGGAAGTTCGGTAAATTTATTGAATAAAGTGGTCAATATATTTTAAAGTTTATGTTGGCTTAAATTGAGAAAAAAATCAAATCTTTGGGATAATTTGTGCAAACCACCCAAATAATGAAGTCAGTAAGCATCTATGATCTAACAAACAATTGGTTGTTATTCAAATATCTTTGGGATGATTTGGTTGCTTTTTTTTCATTTTCCAATTGTAATGATGATGTCACGAATTTATTTGACAAATCACTCGAGTGAATGGAGATAGAAAGGCAACATTTTCAATCATGATAATATCACCAATTTATTTAAACAAAAACTCGAGTTAATATAGGTTGAAAGGTAAGTCACAAAGATTTAACGCATGTATAAAACAAAATAAACTAAAATTTAAATGGACGTAAGATTTAAGTTGGATAATGGTAACATAATTGAAAAAAATTGTTCTTCATATTTATTATATGGTTGTGCAATGATAAGGTTACTATGTACGCTGACGGAGAGTATTTTTCAAATGAAAATCTGAACCCACAGACTCCCATTGAAATGCGAGCCGACGCACAGACTTGGCCAATCATTTCCATTTGGATGAATTAAATAGTACTTGCAGTTTTTATGGAAGCACACAACGCATCCCACTACTTGAAGAAGAAAGAGAAGACAAAGGCTGACGTTACTGTGGAGTCAACTTGTGCATGTGATATTCATCTGTAGTTGTAGGTTGAGGGTTGAGGGTTTGGCGGCTTTTTAAAAGTAACTGAGAGCAAATTCCAGGTTCCAACTATAATCTTGTTAACCCGGTTTAGAATATTCTTTCTTTGTAGTGAAGACATGGGCAAATCTAATCTATATATATAAATTTATTTCCCTACCATTTTGACCATATGTGGAACAGTGGGAGACCTAGTATATTGTTGTCACTTTTTCTATGCAGAAATGGATGAGAGAATGCCCTGTACTGAAATCGTAGTGGCTACTGGCAACTGGCAACTGGCAACTGGCAGATGTGCTATTTATTGTTCATTGGGTCTCGCAATTATCATTAGAGAAGGAGCTAGCTGCCATATACATAGCTATTGGTGTCCCCAGCCCCTGACCCCTTCATTCCTTTCCGGCTGCTAGTTCTCAGAGGATATATACTGCTATTCTGCTCAGTTTGCTGCCTTTGAAAGTTTTGGGTCTTTCTCTTTCCTCCTGTTTGCAAACGATAACACAGATTCTTTTTCAATTATAAACTTAAACAAATACTATATATATTGCCAACATTTGACATAATCAAAGGGATCTACTATTTTTCTTGATGCTCCCATGTAGGAAGGTATATAAATGCAGTAATTTGCAAAAGAAGGGTGAGATTTTATTGTAGCTTGCTCTATATATTCTGTTCTTTTCAGGTAATCACATCAGTCGGATAGGAAGTTGATGTTTGCTGATACCCAATACCAAGGATAAAACAGTCATTGTGATAGCTATTTTTAGTTTTTCCTCCATGCATTTCCCTTTGTTCGTCAAGCTGTTTCAGCCTATATATATATATATATATATAATTTGACCACTCACCTTCCTAAAACATGTACTCGTCACGCGTGATTTGGCAATGTTCTGTCAGTGTACACCATGAAGGAAAAGGATAATGTAAGCTTTGACTAAAAGCTGAGAATATCACAAATCCTGATTATTATTTATCATAAACATCACCCACCTTCAAAAGTAAATGAACTGCGTCAATACCTTTCTTTGAGGATACACTGATTCTCTTTTATGACTACGATACAATGAATTAAAGAATAGTCTTAGTGATTAAATGTTTCCTGGAATTAAGTTGCATTCTTCTTTAATATATCATCAAGGAATAATAAGAATTCTGCATATATATGCAAACCCAACCACAACTTTCTGTAAGCATTTTTGTAAATATTTTTAAACATTTTTATGTGGGTTTTGGAGCAATCCCAAGCTGCCATGGAGGCACATGGAGGAGTGACAAATGAAAAAGCAGGGAAATATGTTTCGATGGCATGCATATGTGCAATGACTGGAAACTTTTTTTTAATCAAAAGCTTAGCATTCCCGGCCCTAAAAACCTGATCCTTTTGAGGGTCTTGCCGTCTGAAACCTATGTATCCCCAAAGCAAAGGTCTATGTCTCAGGAATCCTTCCAAACTTTTTCCTTTGTCAAATTTTATCTTGGGAAAGCTTGTGGTGGCCGGTGGGGCACATAATAAAACAAAACAAAACAAAAAAATGCACATGAATGAACAGAGTTGTTTTGTTTATTTACAAGGCAAAAGCTCAAGCTAAAAACGTGTAAAGAACAGGACAGTGATCAATAATCTGATGTAAGATGTCCTTTGAGTGGTGTTTGGTTAGGCGAGGTGCGTTTTCTGGTGTTCAGATACATGAACAAAAGATTATCTTGGACACCACGAGATTTTTGTCTCAAATCTGACAACCTCAACATGCAATCGTTTCAGTAGGGTAGGATCTTAATTTATCATTTTATTAACAAAATGGAACTAGTGCAATTATAGTGAATATGACATGTGCAATGGGCGTAACACCCCAAGAGACAAAGTATGGTGGCAAACCAAAGCTATCCTCACTCTGTGTTTGTTGTAGACTTGTTTTTTGAGCTGGTTTATTGATCAGCTTTCCTCTATCGAATCCTTGCTACACAAATTGAATTTGTATCCTCGTGTGTTTTTTCCATATGTATTTTTCTGAACTAAATATTTAATACTTTTCACAAGATAAGGATATGATAACATTACATATGTCTCGATATTGCATTGTCTGAATAAAACATGAAACCTAGGTCGTAGCAATGTTTCAATCTTGTGTCATATTAAAGCCCATTTTTCAAGTATTCTGATATTTTTCTGTTCTATATATATATTTTCTTCAAAGGTGATTTTATCGAACTTTATTATTGGAATGTCATGTCGAGTATCTCTTCTGATTTGTTAAAGATTCCCATGACATTAAGAATCAGATTGGGTAAAAGACCTGTACAATGACAACCTAACTGCCGCACACAAAAGATAAATTTGGCTGTTCAAAGAACACAAAAGAAAGAGTCACCAGATGCCCAGGTGCCGAAAAGGGCACTGTAACATCAGCAACAGAGGCCAAAAATCCAAATCAAAGAGCATTTGCCATCTGCTAGAAACTATAAAAAAACTGGTTCCTAGCATTCCACAAGCAGATCGGATTTCCAAAACAAAACAAACAAAGAGCTTCCAACCACGACACTAGTATTTGGATCTAAGAGGAATGTGAACTGAGTTTGTCACTAATTTTCCTTTGCAGAACCACAAAGTGTTGAACGTCTACAATTGAATATTACAATCAAAATTTGAGACGAGATGAGAGAGAGTTATCTCTTATTGTGTAATTTGAAAATTCAATAAATTTTCATATATTGATCAAAAGGTGTGTGTATATATGACTACTATTATTTTAAATGATTTTTAAACTGTATTCTTGTTCGAAAAATTTTAATCCTTTTGAGTATGTTCGATATGTTCATTTTGTATATCAAAATTTTACATATCAGTGATGGAAGTATCTTAAGCGCGATTTAATTCAATAATTATTTATTATGTACCCCAAAAAAGAATGTTTAGTTATTTACAAAACACCACTCTAGAAGAAAAAGGCCAACAGGTTGCTTTAACGCATCTTTCATTTTGTTCATCAATCTTGACTACTTTTCTTCTAATTTATGGAATCGGGCCTATTCTGTACGCGTCCACAAACATTGGGTTAGGTCTAAATATCGCCCATCCGAAAAATATTTAAAAGTCATGATTGGGCCTAAGGCCCAAACAAGTTGGGCCGAAGCCCAAAAACGAAGCCTTTTTAACGAATCCACAGTTTTCCACAAAACCCTAAAAATGGAACTAACACAGCCTGGCGGCAACTTACTTATAAATTCATTTCAATTGCCACACAAGTTTCCGCCCTCTTTAAAGCGTTGATACTCTCGCGCTTCCCCTTTTTAAAACCCTAGTTCCCCTTCCTCCCAAAACCCTAGCCCCTCAGTTGCTTCCCTCTCTCCCACTATCACCATCATCCATGGAGTTCTGGGGTAAGCCTTCTTTCTCTCGTTCTTTCTTTTATATAACTTTTGATGGTTTGGCCTTTTGCTTACGTTTCCTTTCTTCTCTCCTGCTGTTCATTTTGCTGCTTTCTTCGAACATTTTTACTCATTTTCTACGATTTTTTTTCTGGTTTTAAAAGTCGGTTGTGTTTGTGGAAGCTTTGATCTTTTTTATTTTGTTAGTCTGCTCTTTCTGATGAAATGAGGTTAGCTTAGCTAGCTTGTTATATTTGTGAATTTACGTTCTCGAAATGTAATACTATTTATCTTACTGCCTTGAAGAAGTCTTGGGTTTTAGCTTCCCTGGTGTACTACTGTCAATACAGATAATTTTTTTGCAAACGTCTTTTAGAATTTGTTTGTATCGTTAGTTTAATTTTGTTAGTATTCTTTCAGACATTGTTGTGATAAGATTTTGGATTCACTTCGTTTTGTGGTGTTTGAATGAATTTTGTTGGCAATGATTCGTGTATGTCTGTACAGAGCAAAGATCGAAATGGGTTTTTTTGTAACTGTTGGTAATGATTTTTGAAGACACTGTTTGCAATTGTATACTTCTGATTTATATTTAGAGACACGTGTATTGTTGTGTTTTAGTTCGGCTAATTAAATTAAATGATTTTAATGTTACTATTAGGTGTTGAAGTTAAGGCTGGAAAGCCTATTAAAGCAGACCCTGGTGCCAATCACGTCATCCATCTTTCCCAGGTTAGAAGTAATTTATTTGTTGAAGTTGATTTTATTATCAATGTTTTTTTTTTTTGTGTCTAAAATAACCTGCAATCTGCTTGTGTTTTAGGCAACACTTGGCGAGTCAAAGAACAAAGCAGAATCTGTAACCCTCCATGTAAATGCTGATGGGCAGAAACTCGTTCTTGGAACTCTTTCCCACCAGAATTTCCCTCAATTATCTTTTGATTTAGTGTTTGACCAAGAGTTTGAGCTCTCTCACAACTGGAAAAATGGAAGTGTCTATTTCCTTGGTTACAAAACTTTCGTGCCGGATGAAGGATATCCTTTTCTTAGTAGTAGTTAATTTTGTTTTTTGGTGATAACTGAACTCTTGTTTTTCATGAATGTTAAGTGTGTTTGTGCCATTTTGTTCTTCCTTAACTCTGATGCTGTCTTTGTCACCACTGATGAATTTGGTGAGTCCTAGAAAACATTTTGCCTATTTGTAATTTTCTTGTCTTTAGCAAGTATTTCTCATGCATATTATTCTTATGTATAGATATGTCTAGTGATGAAGAAAGTAGCGAGGATGAGGAGCTTCCTGTGGCTGCTGCAGAAAATGGTAAGTTCTCTTCCCGTCCTAGAATTTAATTAGTGGTTGAAGATTTGAATAACTCTTATTTTTAACTTGTAAACATTTTCTTCCACTACAGGAAAAGCTAAGACAGATGTAAAAACATCTAAGGCTAATGCTGGGAAACCTGATGCTGTAAAACAAGCTGTGAAGATAGAAGAACCAAGCAATAACAAGAAAACTGAGGGTGATGATGATGAGAGTGATTCTGAGGATGAAAGTGGTTCTGATGAGGAAGATGATTCTGAGGATGAAGATGAGTCTGATGAGGTCTCTTTTTCATAACTAGGCAAAAGATTTTTAATTCATTATTACACTTAAAATGGATGCTTTTCCTTATTTTATTTATTTTGAATGGCCTTCTGATCTGTGTGATATTTGTTGTCTTTGGTCTCTGAGTTGTTTGTTACCCTTTTCACTTGCATAGTAGATTGCTTTTAATCCATTTTTTTCTAGCTACATAGTGAAGGTATAAAACATTTTCTGTTCCTTGTAGAAATGATTGAAATGAATGCATTAAATTGCAGTGACTTTGGTTTTGATCATTACATATGGATTTCAGTTGGTTCATTTTTGTTTTCCTTTACTTTCTTGTCTAAATGAAGCAGTAATTGATTGACATGAGTTAGTAAAATGTTCTGTTTCCTGGGCAGATGTCTATGGATGAAAGTTCTGATGATGCGGATGAGGAGACACCTAAGAAGGTATGTTTGGTAGACTGAAGTGCTTTTTGAATTTTTTGAATCTGCCCTGATTCCATTAATGAAATTTTGTTTCTTTTACTTCTAAGGTTGAGGCAAGCAAGAAGAGACCTGCAGAAGCTGCTACCCCTGTTTCTGCAAAAAAGGCAAAATCTGCAGCAACACCTCAGAAGACAGGTAGTTCTCTTATCTCTTCACATGAAAGTCTTCTGCCGCTTTTTTCTGTTGTAATTGTTAATGGTTATCTTTTCTCTATGCTGTTTTGAAGTGGTAATGGTTAATTAGGATTGGTCCATTTATCTTCTTCTGATTTTAGTTTCTTGCTATTGCAGATGGTAAGAAGGGTGGTCACACAGCAACACCTCACCCATCAAAGCAAGCTGGGAAATCTTCTGCAAAGAGTCCGAAGTCTGGTGGTCAATTCTCTTGTGGATCTTGTAACAAGTACTTATCTACAACTTTTAAAACTACTTCCAATTTTATTTGAGTTGGTTACTTTACTAATGTCCTGCATATTACTATGAACAGGTCATTCGGCTCTGAGGGTGGTCTAGAATCTCACAAAAAGGCCAAGCATGGTGGCAAATGAATGGTGTAATACATAACATGCTCTTATGTTGTGTGCATGTTTAATTTTGGGGGAGAGATGTGTTCTGTTGTGGTTTTGGTAGATTATGCTTATCAGTAAATGAGGGGTCTATGGTTAACAAGACTTTGCGGATCCTTTTTTCTGATTCGGCACTATCATTTGGGTTATTATCCTGGAAAGGGTTTAGATTGTGATGCCGTTATCTATAATTTATGTGTTCTATTCATGCCAGTATGCATTTACATGGTCTTAAATGAAAGGTTCATGCTTTTCAAATTGTATGTTGAAGTGAAGTTTTGCATGGCGATGTTATTCATTTGCCAGTTGACTTTTATGTTATGGTTCATTGCAGCTTCCTGCTAGGGATGTCTAATAATTCTAGTGCTCTAATAAAATGTGGATAGTTTAGGGGATGACGATGTATTGGCTATTGACATTGTGCAATAGTTCATGAGCCTCACAGGTAGGATATAAACGACAGTTATATAGGGATAAACACTCCACCTGCCAAGGTTGACTTGTTCCCTTTGGTCACGTTAATTTTTTTGGTAAAAGAGACAACAAATAATGAGTTAAATCCAAGTCCAAACTCCGTTCCAGTTCGATTTTACTCAAAATTTATTAAAAAAGAAAACCGCAAAACTGATGTATTCTTCTTTTGACAAAAGAAACGTAAAATTAGTGGATAAACAACTTCCCTTTCATCTAAGCCACCAGACAGGCAAGAATCGGTTACTTGCAAATTCTAAAATTCTATAATCATCTCCTCTCATGAATAAACTAACACTAATAAGTAATAATTTGCGTTTAAATTCAGGAATACATAATTTTATAGAGCGTAAAATTTTAAACTAAGTATTGACAAAATCTATATTATTCCAATAGCTTAAAATACAGACCCTATTAGTACCTTAAACATATTCTGGATTGGCACGCGACAAAGGAGTAAAGCAAGGAAAAATTAAAGTTAAAATACTAAACTTTATAGCAATGAGTTAAGTATCTTATACAATAAAAGGCAATTCTTTAAAGTCTTTTTAACACCAAACATGTATCACGTTCCAACAATACAACACCTGTCAAGTTAAGATCAAAATAAGAAATAGAAAGTCCAGCAACTCACGGCCTCACTGAAACCACTCCTAGCTCGTCCATAAGACACCCACAACACCTATACCTTGCAGTAGAGCTGAGAAGAGGCTGCAGGCGCTTTCTTGTTTCTTCTACAAGTTAAATCTGACATACCCTTTTAACCTGTTTCTCAAGCACAGCACCGACAACCTGTACACAAATTCCATGATAAGCTGCAATTAAAATAATGGCTTGGTCCCGAGAAGCAGGATTACCTGAACCTGCAAAACTCAATAATGTTGATAAGATAACAGATTTTCCTAGCAGTAAATTAAGTGTTTGAAATAGAGAAAGAGATCATAGGAAACAAAACCCAATTTAGAACCATGAATATCGTTCAATAGCCCGGAAGTGCGGTGGTCACACGGTACCTGACTGTAAATTCATGAATGCACACATGCACACAACACTTCCAATGCACAAAGAAAAATTCATGCATGCATTTGCCTAATACTAAACGTTAAAGCTATAAACAAAATCCAGAAGATAACAGTTCCCAAAGACTTGACCTATGTTAAGGATTATATCCTCCCAATCCCTACTAAAATCTGGAATGAGTAGAAAGAGATGTTAAATCTAATCGTTTCTAAGGAACAGTAAAATTTTCGAAATTAAAATTGAAAGAAACAAAGTAGATCAAGGCCATAACAAGAGATTCATGTGAGGAAAGTATAAGAAAAAAGAAAAATTGTGCAGCTTAAAACCTCATCTGACTAGCAGACAGACATAACCAACTTGAGTGCCCATGTTGACAAAACTTAGTAATAGCAGGGAAAGAATCATTGAGACAAAATATGGTAAAACTTGTAAACAAAGTGAGAAGAAAAATAGCAAAAACAATTAGGACCAAAATGAATTTAATTGGAAGGCTGTATCAGAAAAAGGACAGAAAAGGTAGAATCTTCAAAAATAATGATGCAGTTAAGCACACAATCAAGCGTTATGAACAGAGTTGTAAAAGGCATGGAACTAAAAGAAAAAGGTAAAACAAATTTCAAATTCCATATCAAAGAATTGTGAACCTGCACACCACCTGCACAGTGGAAAATGGGCTGTAAGCTATATTTACTGGATGCTTGGTCTTAGTAGAAATATTCCTTCTTCTACTGAGGAAGCAAAATATGAAAATAATGATAGAAAAAGATAGAGACAAACCAGACAAGGTAATTTAATCAGTGTCAATGGCCTCCCAGCTATGGAGGCTACTCCTGCTGCTGCTGATGTCCATAGTACTTATCATCATTCTTTGCATATCCATTGTTACCATTCTCATTGTTATTATTGGCAGCATCATTATCAACTCTGTTAGCATTTTCTTGCTCCCTTTCACGGTTCCATTGCTCAATTTTCGCACGCCTCTCCTCACTGCCTTCACGAACTGGACTACGATTTCTCTTTCCCCCAGGGCTTCTGCTCCGTCCTCTCCTATGGCCAGGACTAGTGCTTCTATGCCTTTTACTCCGGCTTTCATGATAATGATCTCTATCACCATACCGTCTAATGTGGCCACGCCCACCATGAGAGCGTTCCTCATGGCTACCACGATGCTTTGGAGGGCTTCTGCTTCTGCTTTGGCTATGGCTTCGCCTCCTTCTATACCTCCCAAATAACTGGCGCCTCAACTCCCTGATGTAGATTAACAATGAACAAATTTAGACCTATTAAAACAAAGACCATATACAGGTAATGCTGATATGAAATGACATCCCACCTGCTGATTGTTTTCAGGTGCATGAAATTGCAATATCCACCACGATTGCAAGTATTCTCTTCATACTGCCTACAGGTGGCTTCACGGAAGTCAGTCACAGGTGAGAAGTCAACAATGATAGGACGGCCTGCAACAAAAAGGTCAGGTAATTTAAAGATACATGCATCTGTTGCAACACAATTCCAAAATGACCAATAGGTAGAAGCTAATAGAAAAGGGCAACTTAACAACATAACAATCTCTTATGTATTATGAAAAGATAGATAATACAAAAGGATAAGGTAACTTAGCCACATAAGCATCTGTTGCAATTTGGATGAAATGCTGACATAGATGAAGATAGGAAAAAAAAAGCTAATACAAAAGGATAGAAGATGTCAAACCAGAATAAAATCTTCCACTAAGATTCCTGAGCGCATTTGCGGCATGTTCTTCTTCTCTAAACTGAACATACACATTGCCCACCTGTCCACAGAAAATGATTTAAATTCTTTAACATATCAGCTTGCCAAACACAAATAATAGCAAACAAGAATGGCCAGAGAAAATATTTACCATATGGTCAGCCAAGTTGTCGCATATATTCAGACTCTCAATTTCACCGTACTTGCTCAGTTCCTCAAATAAATCCTCATAAAACTCCTGGAAAATTAACATCAAGCATCCAAGAATTTGTTTACTTTGTTAAATTAACTGTTTGCTTCTCGCTGTGGAATGCAAATTCAAAATTTTTCTTATACTATTTAACAGAAATTTTGGCATTCGATTTACTTAGACAAGAACTAATAATGATAATAATAGAAAACCTATATCCTAACTAAAAACAAATCATTTAAAATTGATTAAATCTATAAAACCCTAAAACATAACTTAATGATTATAAGTACAGTAAAAGCTTCAGAGATTTTATTTTTTATGGAGATTTACCTCGAAATGTTCTTGGATCTTGCGGGGGTCGATGGGGTTACCCTGGTTTTCGACGCCGGGGGTGATCATGTCGGGCCGCTGGTACATGTTTGAGAGAAGGAGAGTCGGGCTGATGCTGGGCTTGGTGTGGAGACGCGAGCACCGGTCTCCGTGACGACAAGCGCCTATCTTGAAATAGAACGGGCAGTTGACCCTATCCTTTTCCGTACCAAATATCGATGCCAAGTGCTCCGCCATTTTTTCTCTTTTCCTTTCCCTTCTTTTCTATTCCTCAGTTTTTCTTTTTTCCTATCCTTCCTCCCTCTCTGGCTATCGATCCGTTTCTCTTCTTACTACAGAGGAAAGGTGCGGTTTTAAGATGAGGATCATCGGACGGTAGGGAATGAGAAGAAAAGTTTTGGGTATTGGAGTTTGAGAGATTGGATAGTGGCCGTCGGATTATGCTTGGTGTCTTCGTTTTTCTAGATGTTTCCAAGTGGAAATCAGCTTATAGCCGGACAATCAGTGGGCTTAAGCACAAGTTGCTGGTTTGCCCGAGAGGTTAAGGGGGCAGACTTAAGATCTGCTGCACATAAGTGCGCGTGAGTTCGAACCTCACAGCCAGCATGTTGTTTTGTTTTGTTTAAAAGCAATATTAACAAATTGTTGAACAAGGTATTTATCTTAAATTACATAAATTTATTAAATTTGTTTGGTTGAATCAATGATGTTTAACATTTGCTTAACACATCAAAGTCATTGTATCAAGTAAACTACATACAAATGCTATAATAAAGTATTTTTCGTTTTATTCCTTCCAATTATAAAAATACTTTACTTCTTAAAAGGTTTCTTCTTTTTATGCTTTATATGGGCAAGTAAATGTATGATGGATAAAAGTTTACTAGTCCTATAAAAATAGGAACCCATTTGATAATATTTTCAAGTACGAGAGTTATTACTCTACAAAAAGGGCTTTATAAATAATTTCTTATCAGTTGTTTTATTATCATTCTTTGAGAACAACTCTTTATCATTTTGTTGGAGGATAATAGTTTAGACTAAACCTTCATGCATTAAAAATGAATAAAAACCTGGTTTGTCTTCAAATTTATGTTCATGTTCAACTCTATTCCAAAGAATATTCTATTGTTTATTTCACTAATGCGGTGAAAATATGAATAATGAAATAGAAATAAATTGACGATTACAACTATGGATAAATATTTTATTAATTCTAATTTGAATTACGAGGATGCAGGCAGCTGACATGATAGACCTTCAAAAACCAGAGTTAATATGGTTTCATGTATACTTGGTGAAATATGAATATATAGATTACCAATAGTATAAACTGCCAATGAATATCAACTCATTCTTGCAAAAATAAATTTATGCTATGACCTAAGAATTAAAGTTTTTTGTTACAATCATTTTCATTTTTGCCTATTTAAAACCTTAAATTTATGAAATATATCTTTATACAGATTCTGAAATTTTAAACTTCCTAATGAGACAACATAATATAATTCACCGTCCATGCATAAATTTTTTTTGCAGACAATTATATAAAGCATTTACTCCAATAGCTTCAAACAAAGCTGTACTGCCATTTACCTCTTTGGCTATGGCACATGAGAGAAAACGAGGAACACGTGAAAATCAAATCAAAGGCAAGATTGTAAATTTAATACCTACGAATTAAGTATCAAATCAAAGGCAAGGAGATTATTCAAAGTCTTTAACACAAAAAATGATTCTGATGATCCAACAAAACCAACCCTGTCAAATTAAGAACTAAATAACAAATCGATAGTCCAGCAGGGCAGAACCTCGCTAATACCACTCCCAGCTAGTCGATAAGACACAATCAGATCACCTATAACTTGCAGGAGAGTTGATAAAACGCTGCATGCTGCAGGTGCTTTCTTGTTTAAGTTACAAATCTGAGAGATCCTTTAAACCATTTTCTCTGGTGCCGAACTGAGAACCTGTACACAAATTCCATGATAAGCTGCAATTAAAATAATGGCTCGGTCCCAAGAAGCAGGATTACCTGAACCTGCAAAACTCAATAATGTTGATAAGATGACAGATTTTCCTATAAGTAAATTTAAAAGTTCGAAATAGGAAGCAATTATAGGAAATGAAACACAATTTCGAACCATGAACTTTGATCGTTCAATAGCCTGGATGTGTGGATGGTCACATGTTACCTGACTGTAAATTCATGCACACACACATACATACAGAACATTTAAGTGCACAAACAAGCTTTTATGCATGCATTTTCATAAAGCTAAAAATAGAAAGCACAAGGTATTAGCTTTTCAAAGACTTGGCATAAGGTACAGATTATATCCTCCCATTCTGTACTAAAATCTGGAATGAATTGAAAAAAAAATGTTTTAAGTCTAATGGTTTCCAAATGAACAGTAGAATTTTCTAAATTGAAAATGAAAAACACAGGAGATCAAGGCCATAAAAAGAGCTTCAGGGGAGGAGAGTAAAACAAAGTAGAAGTATGTTGATTAGCTTAAAACCTCATTTTGCTGGAAGCCAGCCATATCCAACTTCAGGCATGACAACTTTTCTTTCTTAATTGTCTTAAACATTGTCTACAAACTTTGACAAATCTGAGTTAATAGAGGAGAAAGTCATTTCGAGGAAAAACATGGTAGAACTTGTAAAGCAAAGAAAGAGAAATTGCATTAAATTTATTAACTCAGGAAAGGCACACGTTTGAAACTTCTGAAACATTGATGCAATCAAGCACACAATCAAGCACCACAAGAATAGTTGTAAAAGGCATGAAACTAAAAGAAAAAGGTAAAACAAATTTCAAATCCATATCAAAGAATTGTGAACCTGCACACCACCTGCACAGTGGAAAATGGGCAGTAAGCTATATTTCCTGAATGTTTGGTCTTAGTAGAAATATTTCTTCTTCTACCGAGGAGGCAAAATATGAAAATAATGAAAGAAAAAGATTGGGAGACAAACCAGACAGAGTGATTTAATCAAGGATCAATGGCCCCCCTACTGAGGCTACTCCTGCTGGTGCTGATAGTTCTTGTCATCATTCTGCACATATCCATTGTTACCATTCTCATTGTTATTATCGGCAGCATTATTATCAACTTTGTTAGCATTTTCTTCTTGTTCCCTTTCACGGTTCCATTGCTCAATTTTAGCACGTCTCTCCTCACTGCCTTCACGGACTGGGCTACGATTCCTCTTTCCCCCAGGGCTTCTGCTCCGTCCTCTCCTATGGCCAGGACTTGTACTTCTATGCCTTCTGCTCCGGTTTTCATGATAACGATCCCTATCATCATACCGTCTACTGTGTCCACGCCCACCATGAGAGCGCTCCTCATGACTACTACGATGCCTTTGAGGGCTTCTGCTTCGGCTATGACTTCGCCTCCTTCTATACCTCCCAAATAATTGGCGCTTCAACTCCCTAATGAAGATTAACACAATCAATTTAGACCAATTAAACCATGACCATATACAGGTAATGCAGATTTGGAAAAAAAAAAAATTCCAACCTGCTGATTCTTTTAAGGTGCATAAAATTACAGTATCCACCACGGTTGCAAGTGTTCTCATCATACTGCCTACAGGTGGCTTCACGGAAGTCTGTCACAGGTGAGAAGTCCACAATGATAGGACGAGCTGCAACAAAAAGTAAGGCAATTTAGTGCTACAAGTATCTAATATAACACACTTCCAAAATAACCAATAGATAGGAGCTAATACAAAATGAAAACTTAACGACAGAAGCATCTAGTAGGAATTAGGAAAAGATAGAAACTAATACTAAAGGGTAAGGTAAGAACACAATCATCTATTGAAAAACCAAATTTACCAATAGATAGAAGCTAATACAAAAGAATAATGTAACTTAGCCACACAAGCAAATGTTGCAATTAGGATCCATAACTGAACAATAGATATAAAAAGAAAAATACAAAAAGATAGAAGATGTCAAACCAGCATAAAATCTTCCGCTAAGGTTCCTAAGTGCATTTGCAGCATGTTCTTCCTCTTTAAACTGGACATACACATTGCCCACCTGTCCATGAAATTGAAGTATACCTAACATTTCAAATTATCAAACAAAGATAATCTCAAATATGCATTGCCCAAAGAAAACACTTACCATATGATCAGCCAAGTTGTCACATATATTCAGACTCTCAAGTTCACCATACTTGCTCAGTTCCTCAAATAAATCCTCATAAAAACCCTGCAAAATTAGCATCAAGCATGTAAGACTCTGTTTCCTTTGTTACAGTAACTGCTTGCTTTTCTCTGTGGAATGCAAATTCATAATTTCTCTTATACCATTTAAGTTACTATATTATTTCAGATGCATAGGATTTCACAACATTAACATCAACTACCGCATTTAATACAAAAACATTTTTAAAAATAGTAAAACCC
This sequence comes from Theobroma cacao, assembly GCF_000208745.1. Classification (NCBI taxonomy): domain Eukaryota; kingdom Viridiplantae; phylum Streptophyta; class Magnoliopsida; order Malvales; family Malvaceae; genus Theobroma; species Theobroma cacao. The sequence continues at coordinate 34,738,616 of NC_030858.1, forward strand.
ATAAAACAATATCCGAACAGAGACAACTACAAATAAATCATTAAAATAGATTAAATCTTAAAACCCTAACACATCACTTAATCATAGTAATAAATACCATTACTTAAAACTTTCAGATCTTAAATTTTTGGGAATTTACCTCGAAATGCTCCTGGATCTTGCGGGGGTCGATGGGGTTACCCTGGGCGTCGACGCCGGGGGTGATCATGTCGGGCCGTTGGTACATGTTGGAGAGAAGAAGAGTCGGGCTAATGCTGGGCTTGGTGTGGAGACGCGAGCACCGGTCTCCGTGACGACACGCGCCTATCTTGAAATAGAACGGGCAGTTCACCCTATCTTTTTCCGTACCAAATATCGACGCCAAGTGCTCCGCCATTTTTCTCTTTTATTTCACTCTGTTTTTCTTCTTCCTTTCTCCCTCGAAGGATCTGTTTTCCTTTCCTTCTCTTTTTCTTTTCTTTTACGAGGGGAAGCGTGGTTTCGAGACGGGGATTATCGGGCGGTGCGGAGTGTGAGAGAAGGGTTTTGGGTGTTCGAGTTTGTGCGATGGGATTGTGGCCGTTGGATCATGATGGCTTCTTTTTGCTAGCTGTGTCCACAATTAAAAAGGAAATGATATTGATTTTACCCAACCAAAATATTTGGTATAGGTTTTTTTTTTTTTTATACCCTGAGATGGATTGCATTAGTGAGCAGAAGCAAAGAACAATTTGAAACTTTTACCAAAAAAAAAAGAAGAGTAAAGAAACAAGCCAAGGATTGACCAAGTGATTGTAATTTGTAATTGCAAGATTCAAAACTCCATCTTTTCATTTGAATTTTCTCATAAACAAAAGGCAAAGACTATTTTGGATGTTCATCCAACCACGGCCCATCTTCATCACTTGAACAGACCCATCGATATGCGTAGGCTAGGGTCATTTCTGGAGCTACACTTGAACTTACATCAAACCATGGCCAGCAAAAGCCCAACTGAAAATTGCAAATCCATTCTGGGCTCAAGCCCATGAAACGTTTCCAGCAGAAGCTAACAGATCATGCGGTTATATTTATATATTCATATCTTTATGAATAAATTTAGCCTTAAGTCACAATAATAATTTATATGTGGATAAGGCCGAGGGAGTTGGTGTAATAGAGTAGCAGATACATAGCCAAATCTTAAGTTTTGGAAAAACAATAGCTTGGTTTACCTTTAATGTTCTATTTTTCCTTTGGAGTGTGTAAGGGGCTAGCAAATCCATTGCCAGATATTGCAGATAACCATAAGTGGTTTCCCTTTTATGATCAGCCAGAACCTTACTGGTTAAAGTTTTTTGATTGGGAATTAACAAATGTTTGAATAATATTCAGCTAGAAAGATTAACTTTTGACTTTAAAATTGCTCTTGCATTGAATATTCTTGATAAATTTTCAATCCTAACCCTCATCAGAAGAAAATAAAAAGTTCAGAATAAGCATATAGGAAAGGGCTGGTTACATGAGTTAGGCAGTCTCACAAGCTTGAAAATGGACAAATGGTGTTGAGTTTTAGGTTGACAAGAATTCTAGATTTTAATTGATTAGGATTCTTGTTTGTTTACAACATTGAATAGTTGTATGGTTTTAAACTTTTTATTCCACATCGATTCCTAATCATATTCTACTTTGGACTTTTATATTATAAAAGTGGATCTCTAAGCTTTAAAATTGCAAGTAATGCTTTGAGAGCTTTAAAGAGAGGACACCCTGTAACTCTATCTTTTGCTTTAGGTGAAACTAGAGTGGTTTGGGTGAGTGTTCTTGGGACCTTATTGAAAAAAAGTGTGTAAGGGATCTTCGGTTGGTTTGGGGAACTACAAAGGTCAATTTATTGTACTTTAATTTCTCAATAGTAAAAGAACAATTTCACTCCGTTGACGTAAGTAAGAGGCCAAACCATATAAATTCTTGTGTTTTTCTGTTTGCTTGATTTCTCTGGGTTTTATCTTTGTTGTTTCTTGAACAATTTTTATAACAAACTGGTATCAGAGCTTCGGGTTCGATAAATTCAAGATTTAACAAGGATGTCAAAAGTTACTGGTTCTACGAATTTTTTAATCGAGAAGTTTGATGGGAAGACTAGTTTCACACAATGGTAGAGGAGGATGAAAGATCTCCTTATGCAGCAAAGTTTAATGTGCCTTTTGCTAAGAAAGGAGGAAGGACAACCAGATGACATAAATGATGTTGAATAGGCAGAGTTGGAGCAAAGGTGTATGAGCACTATTTGGCTTTGCATTAAAGATAACGTGTTTAATCATGTTATTGATGAGGATTTTGCTCCAAGGTCGTTGATAAAGTTTGAGAAGATTTACTTGACGAAAAATCTTTCCAACAAGTTGCAGCTTAGGCGAAAGTTGTATCGCTTAAAAATAGAGGAGAATGGAGACCTCATGAAGCATATGAATGAATTCAATGGAATCATTGATCAGTTGAAGAAGGTTAATGTGAAGATGGAGGAAGAGAAAAATGCACTATTGTTCCTAGATTCGCTTCTAGACTCTTATGAGGTATTTGTAAAATCTCTGATATGTGGGATGGATACAATAACGTTAGAATAAGCACAAGCAACGTTAATGTCTCGTGAAGCCTGAAAGAAAGGGGATAGAGATCCTAGTGGCTTGGCATTGGTAACTGAGGTTCGTAAGAGGAAGTCAACCGGTATGGGATCTAAGAGTGACAAGTATAGATCCAACAATGTTTAGTGCTTTCAATGCAAAGGGTATGGACATATTAAAAGGGATTGTCCTACAAAAGGATATCAAAGTAACGAGAACAAAAGTGAGTGTGCTTTCGTTGCTGAAGGTGATGATTGTGATGTCCTTGCAATCTCAGAAAATATGGATGCAAATTTTTATTGGTATTTAGATTCTGCTTTTATTACTCACATATATTATCAAAAATATTGTTTCAATTTACTTCAAGAAGAGGTGATTGAGAATTTGACTTTGGATAATAAGTCAATAGTGAAGGTCATGAGTCTTGGAGTGATGAAAATAAAAATATTTGATGGGGTTGTGCGCTCTTTGGGTGGTGTGGCCTATGTCCCAAAGATGCGTAAAAATATAATATCATTGAACCCGTTAGACTCCAAAGGGTAAAGATATTCTGCTTGTGATGGAGTGGTAAAAGTCACACAAGGCGACATGATCATGATGAGGGGGAATTAGCTTATATCGTCTAGAATGTGAGGCTTCAAAGGGATGGGAACAGTGCACAGGAGATGGTAGCTACTAAAGTGAGATTTCATTTGCCGAGAAGGTAAGGAAAGGTTCCCATGATGTAGACGATGGTGAAAGTATGAAAAATCTTATCAATAGTGAATTGGAAGGGTCGTCGAGGTCCTTTTCTGAAGTCAATTAATGCCATTGGCTTGATGGTTGCACAGGTGCATTAACAGTTTTGTGGAATCGAGTGTTGGACCATGCTTGATTCGGTATGTGTAGTTGTGGTGATTATAAAGGCCAATGATTTAAAAAGTTTTATGCTTGAAGAGTTGTTCAATGTGTTGGAAAGTAGGTTGAGTTAGAAAGTTGAAATTAGGTGCGACGGGTGGAATAAGTTTAAGGAATTTGAATTCAAGTCAAATGTGAAAATTTGTTGAGTTTTAGGTTGACTATAATTCTAGATCTTAATTGATTAGGATTCTTGTTTGTATAATACATTAAATAGTTGTATGATTTTAAACTTCTTATTCCACATCGAGTCCTAATCATGTTTTACTTTGGACTTTTATATTATAAAAGTGAATTTCTAGACTTTAAAATTGCAAGTAGTGCTTTGAGAGCTATAGAGAGGCTTATTCCACATCGAGTCCTAATCATGTTCTACTTTGGGCTTTTATATTATAAAAGTGAATTTCTAGACTTTAGAATTGCAAGTAATACTTTGAGAGCTCTAGAAAGGGGACATCTTGTAACCCTGTCTTTTGCTCTAGATGGAGGTAGAGTGGTTTGGGTGAGTGTTCTTGGGAAGTTATTAAGAAAAAGTGTGTAAGGGATCTTCGGTTGGTTTGAGGTCAATTTATTGTATTTTAATTTCTTAATGATATAAGAACAGTTTCACTCCGTGGACGTAGGTAAGAGACCGAACCACATAAATTTTTATATTTTTCTGTTTGCTTGATTTCTCTGAATTTTATCTTTGTTGTTTCTTGAGTAAGTTTCATAATAAACGAGGATACTTGTTATTGAAAGAGTATAGTAGATGGTAGATGCTGTGGAATATTATGAAGAAGAGGGTGACCCCATGTTGCAGAAAATGGGGCCTAAGAACTCCCCAAGTTATGGCTGTATAAGGAAAAGGATCCCGATGTGTCAATGTTAAAAATTGATCCATCAAACGGCAGTTCCAAAAAGCCAAAGCAGGAGACAGGAAGTTGAGAAGACTTGCCAACTAACCATTTAAAGTATCCAAACAATTATTGTATTCTGCACACACATGTATCAGGTTTAGAATTAGATTTAGAATTAAAAAAAAAAATTACTTGGAAATGAGGGGCAGATTCAAGGCTGAAGTTAGCCCCAGATTCACTCTGAAGAAAGTGTAGTAACATTTTTACAAGGATAATTATTGATAGAACCCCACATCGTGTGAGAAAATGAAAACAGTGGAGAAAGATATGGGCAAATGCTCTTTGGAACAATGTGGGGAATGCCCCGGAATACTAAGGCTGAGAAACAAAAATGCCCGTCGGGATTGTTCAATCTAAGATTTGTGTATAATGCAACAAGCACGGCTGAAGTAAAAACAATAAATTTGCTTGTGAAATCCATCCATGCATTGTTAAAACAATACTGTGGGGAACTTAGCACTGAAATTTTTAACTAACTGTCAGGTTGTAGCTGAAGTTTTTTATTTGTTCCACTTCATGGTTCAGTCTTTTTCATCATTCATTACATTATCAGGGTTTATCACTCTGCATCACCCTATCTTTTCCTTTAATGAGGTGAGTAACTGTCGCAGAAAGCTACATTTGTCGCCTCCAAATCCTGTCATCGCCACCTATGAAATGAAAAAGGTACTCTGTTAGCTATGGGGTCCTTGAGAGAAATTGTTGCAATGAGTGCCTGAAACAAGGGCACCATTGTTTGTCGCAATCATAGGTAGAGTTTTTCCATCATAATTGAGAAAGATAAATTAATGCAGTCTGACACAGTTTGGTTGTTACATTTATAATGCCACCTTGTCCTTGTTTCATTGATTATTTGTTACTGCCACTATTCTATACCTGTAATATTGATAGGAAAACCTTGTGCTTTGCAACGATAATGGCATATTCACTTTGGTGACGCTGTCACTCAGAGCAGTTGGCAACAGTTAAGGCTCATTATTATATTTATGAACATTGCTTGCAACATTAGAGTATATACCATGGACTACAAACGAATCTGGAAAAAATATGGATTACAGGGTTATCTTAGTTGGTAAGTGGGGTATATATCCTCCTCACCTATTAGAACCAATTTAAATACCAAGACAAGAAATTTGTATTGTACAAAAAAGAAAGAAAAGTTAAAAGAATAAGTCAATATGCTTCAATAGCAGCAGTTGATCATGGGCACAACTTGGTCCAGGAAAAGGAATTAGCCTCATTCTTTGTTTGTTTGAGGGCTATGAATATACTTAACCTACTTCAAGCCAAAGAGAACTATATCTTTTCTTATGTATTTCTTCAACATTGGATGTATAAATTGTTCTCAACCTTGATTTGTTGTTAATCTTCCATTCAAGTTGGCTATGTCTTCTATCTCTTAAATTGCTGCACAAAATTTTTCTCTGTTTGCTCTTGTTATAAGTTTCTTGTTTTGAAGGGCATGTGCCCAAAAGGGTTCTGTGACAATCATACAATCATGAAAAGGCTGATTATACAAGGTCGGTTAATGCCTGGAGCACCTTGTTTTTGAATTCCTTTCCTTAAAATAAATTGTCAGAAAACTTTATTTGGAAGTTTCCATAATCTATATGACCTCCAATTAAAAATTCAATTATCTTTCATAAGGCCCAATAGGCCAATCATTGTTAGCAGTCCTTGGAGATTTAAATAGAAACAGGTTTTGCAGGCCTCCCAATTCACTCAATCAAAACATTAACCTACTCTCTCTTATTATATATGCCAGTTGCAGATATATTATTACTGCACCTTTTGGATGATATATTTTAAGTCTGCTTGTATGTCTCTCTCTTTATCTCTCCCATTAGTTGAAGTAAAAGTGACAAAAGTTAGCTGAGATAATGAGGCTTCTATTAGAAGAAACATACAATGAGCATTATTTAAGTTTAATCTTTGAAAGCCATTGTTCCATCATCAATGGAAAGGGTTAGATTCCTAATGTGAAAACGGGTACTCAAAAAATGTTGCTGAAAAAAGAAATAACAATATGTTAAGATAATGCAGAATGCATAATTCATCCCACCAGCTGCAAATGGTTGGGACAAGACATGAAAGGTAAGCATGAAGTTGTTTCTTGTAAACTACCTTGTAATAAAGTGACTGAAAGAAGAAAAAGATTAGAAATGATTATGGGTACTGTTTGTGTCTCAGCACACAGATACAGTTCATCTGCTGTTCATCCTAGTAGCTGTGGTTATAATTTCAAAATGGGAGCCGATGCTTCAACTCTAAGTTTAATCAAGAGAAGCTTTTCCATAAATGAAGTACAGTATGTTTATATTTTTATGTATGGCTTCATGTTACTTTAGAGAGAAGTTTACTTGTGTAATTCAATTTGTAGATGTACTTTGTATGAATGGATGCAATGATTTCAGGATTTGGAATAGTTTAACATTTTCATCAATCTAGAACATTAAGGAAATCCTGGGAATGTATGCAAGGAAACAATAAGAAATGTTGACAAGGGGGAAATCCAATGCAGAAACGGTTGTCATTATAGTTTTAAATAGGTCAGAGGTAAAAGGTTGATGAGTGAAGTTAAGGCTTTCTTTTCTTGGCTGATGAAAAGTTTAGAACAGTTTTTAATCTCTAAATAATGCAGCAATAATTCCCACAGTTGAAGTCTTGGAAAGGAATCAAGTAAATTAGAAAAGGGACCAGAAAGGAATCATTAACAGGCTGGCAAATCCCCTTTATAGGGTTCTGAATACAAATCCAAGGATTTAACAGAAACATATAAATACTGGGAATTTGATAAATTAACTGTGATTACAAGTTCACCCTTCCATTCATCACTTTATTCCCTTCAAAAACCTTGAGTAAAAACTAACAAATGGGAAACCCAAAAATAAAAATCCAAAATAAATAAGAGAAAGGAAAAAAAAAATCTCACAATTACAGGCAAACTGTCCAAAGAAAATAACATCATCTCCCTGTTGTCTTTACTACAGGCTCGTTTAGCATTTTCTTTGTCCTTGACACTGTATAATATATTGGCATAACAACAGCATTTGTTTTCTGGTGAATTCTCCATTTACTGGAATGATTCTGAGGGAGAGATGGCGACAGCCTTTGGGCTGAATATGTTGAATGACCTATTTCTGTTTGAATGAGCTAAAAATAAGTGATAGTTGCAGTCAAATGTTGCAGACAGACTCCCACTTATACTTAATACTTTTGCTTGTGGGGGAGAAAAAACACTGATACACCAACACAAATGCTACCAGGACTCTGCCACTAGATGATGGTGCCAACGTAGCCAATTCCTGTGATGAAGAAGGTAATTGTTTGGAGGAAGAGGTATACAAAGTAGTTGTTCTTCCCATGGACAAAATCATAGCATCCACAAATGAAGAGGAATGCTGCAAATCCCAACTCCAATGTGTTGAGTCTGTTAAGAAAACAAGGACAAGAAATTACACAGAAAAATTGACAACAGCTAAGTATCCTTCCTGGTAGTGGTAAATAAACGAAGGGGTAAAAAAAAACCTATACTAGTGGTCCCTAAATATAACATTCACATATTATAATATTGTCTTATATAAATTTTTTATTCAGAGAAGACTTAGTAAGTTTCCAGACATATCTATTGGTAGAAGCTAAGTAGCTAACAATAGAATCATGTGAAGTTAGCTAGGATAGGAGCCTTATCCCTTTGCAACTACAATAACAATGAAATCCATAGAATGTACTATCTCTGATCACTTTGGCTGTCTATTTAATAAGGTGCCAACCTGAAGAATCTCAACCACCATACTGCAGAGAGCAATGCACTAAATATTTGACCATTAGAACTTATGGGGTTAGGTTGAGTAGGCAAATATTTTTTTTTGTTTATAATATGCAGATTTGGTGGGCAGTATTTTATAGAAATAAAAATAAGAAAGATGACCTGAGACGAATCTTAAATTCTTTATGGCAATTGGATTAAGGGTGAAGATGAGTTCTTACCTATCAGTAAATTTGAATCTAAATTTCCTGGGTGCTTTTGCATTTGTCTTGTTCTTAGCAGCATCTGCTGCTTTCTTGACAGCATCTCCTAGTTTCTCAGTGACAACCCACTCATTGGCTCTGCCTGCCTCCAGGAGACCGATAAATGTTGCCTTAGTCCGGTGCAATGACATCACATTCTCGAAAAGAATCCAGTAAAATAATAGGTGGATGGATCTGCAAATGCAAAGAAAATTAGTCTTTGCTGTTGCAAATCATGTTAAAGTAGATATCACACCAGAGAACCAATTGAGGGTATACTATACCTTGGAGTTCCTACTGAGTTTAGAATGGTGATGACGGAAGGAATATAAACGGCTCCCCAAATAGGAACTTTAACTTCAGGAACCAAAATGGTAAGCGGAAGAACCACACAGTAAAAGAAAAAGGTGACCATATGAGCAATGATCTTTCGGACGAAGAAGAAGCTGTAGATAACATATACTTTCTTCCAGAATTTCACTTTCTGCAATACGTAATAAGAAAAATCAATTAACTGTATAAGATGTAAAAGGAGAACGGAAAGCCTTAAAACTACTAGCTTATATGTATGAGAAAATTTACAGCAGTCCTGAAGCTGAACTAACCTTATTCTGAATGATTTCCCACACCATTTTCCTGAATAGATTAGCAGGACCACAAGACCACCTATGCTGCTGGAAGCGGAAGGCCTTAAAAGTACTAGGAAGTTCACTTTTCACCTAAGGAAGACATAGAGAAGCATAAGTCACCTGCTCACTGGAGGGGGACTATGCATTGCATAATCACAGAGAAATAATACCTGAAGATCACCAAGGTAAACAAATTTCCATCCCCTAAGACTAGATCGGACAGCAAGGTCCATGTCCTCCACGGTGGTTCTATCCTTCCACCCACCTGCCTCATTAATGGCAGCAATTCTCCAAATACCAGCAGTTCCTGCATTTGGATCATGCATAAATTTAAGTTATAGTAATTGACAACAGCCACTAGATAGGGAATCTAATGCACAATCTTGATGTTTACATGATTAATTACCATCATTCATGAATAATTTGATGACTCTGACAAGGGTTAAAAATAGCAGAGTTGCTTTGATCTTTCAAGTATTTAAGTAGTAATTTAAATTTTGTTATGTATTTACCCTCAAGCAGCATTGGAGGAATCAAATCAGACACCAAATCTGTCCTGAGCAAAGCAGACTTCTAACAACACTCTAACTGTCAACTTTAACATCTACAAATTTTCAGCTCAAGCATCTTTGAAAGGCTCAAACTAAGTACATTGTTTATCATGAAAATTATGAAAATTCTATGACACTCTAGCAGACAACCTTGTTGAGTTGGTCAATTCGTTGCTAGAAAATTGTTCCCAGTTCCAGTCACCCTCAAGCACCAACTACATCTATTTGTAAAAGCAAGAGTCACCATCACTTAACTGGTAAACTAAGAACTTTGAGGAAGTCTTAGGCTCCTAGCAGATGTCACCCAAATTGATTTGGAAAATAAATACAATAAGGAGGAGAAATGTAGTTAGCTTAACCAAACAGGCACGAACCAAAACTAATTGTTAAATGAATAACGAGAAAAATAGGTTTTACCATTAAAACCAAAGAAAGCATGTGTTGCTGACCCAACTTCCTGTTCCACTGTGAAATGGTAATCCAATGACATCTCCTGCATTCTTGTCAACAAGCATTCGTCCGCGTTCACTGCAAAACGATCCGCTTTAATAAAATCTTTCCAAATAATAATGTGCGTTATAATTATTTAATTTCATCAAATTCGTAGTAACGTGCATATCTTGTACGGATAATTAAAATTAAATAATCACGACCCTAAGATTATCCTCACACTTTCTCTATATGAATTGTTAATTTTGTGAGATAAAGTTATTAGTTGAAGGCACCTTAGGCAGTTATTTTCCGTGTTCGAATCCTAGTAAGGTAGAGGGAAACAAACAAAAATAAAAGTCATTTAGACTTTTTTGTCCTCACATGATTCAAATCACAATGTGCCACGTCACAAGTGCATGAGGGTTGCTTCTAAAATCTATGTAACTGACTGCCTTATTTTATAATGTTAAATTCATGCACCCAAACAAAAATTTTGAAACAGTTGTTTTTTGTTTCTCAAGAAAAAAAAATCCCAATGGTACTTGAAAAAAAAAAATCCAAGTGTCGGCAAAGTGGAGTAAGGTCCACTACTGGGGATATAGTACTGCCCGCATCTTAACTTTACCTTTTAGCTGGGCCCCCGTTCTTTTTTTTTTTACTAAAAACGTTAAACGGCACGTGGAAAGTGGAGTGGCTGCTGCGGTTGAAATGACAATGTTAACCTCCAAGGTCTGAAGAGGACCCTTGCTGTTGACCACGTGACCCGTATAATCTGGGTCGTTGATCAATAGAGCAAAATCCCACCCTTTTTTGTTCTTTTATTCTGACGTGACAAAAGCAACCCCAAAATCACATGCAAGTTACTAAAAATAGAAGAACGAAGCCTATTGATTGAGCTAATCGAGATAAAAGTCATGTCACCGGTCACAAAAAGGCAAATAGTTTTACAATTTTCCTAATAGAACAAAATAAATTCAAAAGACACTAAACAAATTTCCACGTCATACATGATATATAAATTTTAATCATATTTACTTCGCGTTAGTAGATATCATTTTCATTTTAATTTTCACACCGAAACGTGTTTTATTAAATTGCAATTTCAATGTCAAATTGTTGATTTTTCAATATTAAAAATGACAATTACTTTTTCAAAAATCTTTAAAAAAATATTTGTATCTTAACATATAAAATGGTGCTAGAAAGAATTTGCTTAATATCTGGTCAACAGGAAAAAAATGAATAAAAGAAGAATAAATTACAAATATTAAATATATATTGTGATTGTGTCATCCAAAAAAAGAAAATTGAGAGATTCTTTTTTTTTTATTAACCTTAAAAGCATCATAGATACTATGAAAAACAGATGCTATGAATCAATTAATCGAATTTATTTTTTAAAATCATCATAAAAAAAATAAAATAAAATTTTTTGAAACATAAAAAAAGGTGATCTATTTGTTATTATTTATACGAACAAAATATTATGAATTATGAAAAATTCAACGGAACCCTTCCTCGTGAAGCAAAGAGGGGATGGATCCCGTTGAGTTCTTACACTTTTATGTCTATAACTAAGTTTATCCCATTAGTGTAATTTCCTTAACTAATCACATCTTGTAATGCTGCTGCCTACTATTAAGATTGATTAGGTATTATCATACAATACTATAATTCTCATAGATGGGTCCCATGAACAGTGATATACGGCTGATTAAAGAGATGGCTAAGGGCAAACTGGGGTCCCCACCCCGTGATTGGTGGGTTTTTTTGTGGACCCACTTCTGCCCCATGCAGTCTGCAACCAATTCCGCCGACAAAAACCAAAACCCAAATAGAGAATTAAAACAAAAAAAAAAAAAGGCGTTCACCAGGGAAAATTGAAAGTTAAAACCAAATAGTAGTATACCACCGACACTCTTGAGAAATTTAAGCAGTAAGGTAATCAGGTCATTAAATGAGAGTAATTAATTAATTAAATTAAATTAAGAGAACAAGGTTTAGCTTACCAAATCTCCAGCGAGCTTGAACGAGAGCAATGTCTGGGTTGCGGGCCAAGAAAGGGATGCTTCTTCTAAGGAAGTCTGGCTCAGGCCTGAAATCGGCATCGAAAATGGCCACATATTCACAGTGTTTGACATAGCTTCTCTTCAACCCTTCTTTCAAGGCTCCAGCTTTGTAACCTGTCCTGTTTTCCCTGATTTGGTACGTTATGTTTATGCCTTTGCTTGCCCATCTCTGGCACTCCTGCTCTACCATTAGCTACATGATTTTTGAACAAAATCAGCTCAAACTCAAACCCCATTTCGGCAATTTTAAAAACCACTGGGGATAATAATGAAGAATTCAATGATGGAAGGAAGGTGAGGGGAAATAAATGTTGGGAGTAAATGAGTTTTTATGCTTTCACAGTTAAAAAATGACAGTAATGCATAATGCTGTAAAAGAAAGAGCTGAAGGTTAGCTGATATGAAGGAAAAAGGATTTGATATTATCAAGAGAATTAAAATGCATAATCTTTGGTAAGCAACTGAAGAGGAAATTAAAGGAAATGAGTGAGCCAAATGCATCATGAAAACAAATGGGTAGAGAAACGTATTAAGATTTTTACCTTGATTGCAGGGTCAGTGGAATCATCGAGTACTTGGATCACAAGACGATCGGAGGGCCATGAGAGTCCACAAGCTGCTCCAATGGAGATCTTGTAAACCTGTTCCAAGGGACAGAAGAAAAAAATAATCATAAAGCAGCAAACTTTTGAGTTTGAGCCTTTTCCCTGAAACCCAGAAACAAAATACCAAAAAGAAACAAGTTCACCGAGAAGAAAACAGAGAAAAAATAGGGAGAGACACTGACCTCTTTTTCATTGAACATTGGGATTTGCACTAAAACCACGGGGAAATTTGAGCTACCAAGTTCCACATCATCTTGAATAAGCTCAAAGTTGTAACGCTTCTCTGGTTTTTTCCAGAAGAGCTTAACAAGAATAATGACTATTCCCATGTAAACACGCTCCATGAAGAGCATGAGTGACATGATTAAGCAAATGTAGACACCAAGTTGCAGTAGAGGAACAATTAATGGTGCTTTGATAAGCTCCCAAATCAAACCAATTTGACCTGTAATATCATCTCTTGACACTTGAAAGGACTCTGGAATCAGCAGCTTTGGTGAAATTTGAGCCATCTCTGCCTGTCTCCCACTCAGCAGAGAAGAGGAAAACAGAGAAAAAACAGGGGATAAGAAATAAAGATACCAAGAAAAGCCAAAAAAGAATCTCTCTCAGTGGTTTTTTGTGAACAATGTAGTTGAAAATGGGGCTTTATATAACTTGGAAGAAGCCTTTGATTATATCGAAACTAACACAAAAAAGTTAAGAACCAAATTCAAATCTGTCACTCGCTCCTCTAATTATCCCAGAGATGGGAAGAACAGAAGTAGCTATTTGCCAGCCCTCCTCTTGCTCTCTCACAACTATGCCAGCCAATGCAGATTCCGTTTCTTTCTATCAAAATGAAACAGAAACAGATGGTACTGCAAGAGAGAGAGGAATGCGGAGAGACTCTGAGGGAGGAAAGCAGGGCAATAGATAGAGAGAGAAAGATGGGCCTTTTATCGTCAGATTTGGTCCTATTTGGACTTTAATTACTCCCCTTCTCCTATTAATTTTCTTTTGTAGTAATACTTTTTTTTGGTGACCATAAAAGCTGAGAACATTAACTGTTCCAACTAGAGGGGTGAGTGGACTTTTTGATTAGTTCAGTTTGCAAGATTACAAGGATTTTTTCTTGGCAAGGACCTTTTTGTCATTATACAAGAAAAGATTAATTGAGTTACTGATATAACCCACCCAAGAGTATGAATTTCTTTTCACTTTTTGGATGCTGTGGCATTTTCTGATTGATTAGTTGTAAGCTGCTCCAATGGCAAAAGCCAAAGATTAAACACTTTCACTTTTTCAGGGAATTGTCATTAACTGCCTGTACCTTAAAGTTAAAAAAAGTACATCTGGGAGAGGATTGAAGAAGGCTCTAAAGGAGAGACTCCTTGTGAGGGCAAGAATCAGGTTCATGTTACTAGTAAAAAATTGCCGCAGACAAAGCACAACCTGGAGAGGTAGTTTTCCCTTCCCATTCCCATTTTTATCTACCCAAGCCAATGTATTTTTCTTGGTGCATTGTGAGTTTCTGAACTGGTTGACTGAAATACCTTATCCCACTCTCCTCCTAGCATTAATCAAATGTGACCACACTAAAATTTGTCATTGAAATTACTGTTACCACCAAAATTTACTTCTCTGTTCTCACTCTGTTATCATTGGAAACGTATGGTTTTTTCTTGTTATTTGTCAGCTTCATTTTTAGTGCTTAGACTTGAATGAGGTTTACCAGATCACACAATCCTTCATTAGTTACTTTTAAATGCATGACAAGAAGATTTAATTGCTCATAAATATTATTTTCTGAATAAGAACTAAAGCGTTAACTAGAATGAGACAAATAAGAGCAAATGTCTTGTTTCCGAATCAACTTTGTTCTACTCTAAATAAGAAGGGGTAGTTGCAAAATATGAATCCCGTTATGAAGATACTTTAACAATTCTAACCTTCTTATGTCTGCAAAATAGGTGCCCAATTAATAGCTTTAATGGCCATGAACAAAACAACAAAAACCATTCTTGTAAGTATCATCTTCTCTTTATTGATTGTTTGATTACCCTTTAAGTGAAAATTTTCAAATGCATTGCATTTATGCAAAGAGACATGAATCTTATAGACCCATATTCAGCTCAAAGGAGGCTGGCACCATCTGATTTGGGACCCAAATTCTATCTCCCAAACGGTAGTTCATTGATTGATTTGACCCTCTAAGCTGACGAGAGAAAATTAAGATGAGGGGAATGTCTAGCAATTATTTCCATTGCCTTTGCTCTATATGCCTGCGAAGCTAGGAGCATTTGATGTGGACTGTACTTTTCAAAGAAGTGCCTAAGCTTTTGTGACATTAGTGAAATAAATTAGATACTGTGGGTTCTGAAACACCATGAATGTTTATTATTCCTTTAGAAAAAGGATATACCCTCGATGACTTTGTCTGCAAGAAAGCTTAAGAAGCTCTCATTTCATGTTATATGGATTAAGGAAATCAATATATTGTGAAATGCTAAGCTTTAAGTTAAGTCATAAAACTTACCAAAAAGGTTCAATGATAATAGCAAGATTTTTCCTTTTTTAAAGTTATCATGTTGAGGATAGAGTACAATTGATAATGTATTCTAGCAGGCAGAAGGAAATGACTGTAAAAATCCGATAGCTGAAAATCTTCTGCAGCTGTTATCATACATTATTCAGTCTAAAAGTTTGTTAGCAAAGAGCTATTTTGTATAAATTTGATTAGATTTTTCCTTTCTGGGGGAGCACAGTTGAATCTCATGAAAATGAGTACTCATTCTATAGTTTTATATATATTTTTTATACAAAAAAAAGGGGCCAAGATCAGGACTAAAATTGGTAATTTGAGATGGAGGAGAACAGAAGAAAAGGGCCCAAGAACAAAACAGTTTTGCTCTTTAATTCTCTCAACTAAATTGGCATATATAATTGATGTTATGATATGGAAAGAGGAAAAATATTATGCATACGAGTATATGAATAATTCAAACCTTAATAAAGCCTATACCCAATTATCATGTGAGATAGGACCAAGTATTAAAATTGTGGCTGGCTAGATGGCTTTGATTCAACTATTACAATTCCTCTTAGGATGCTTTATTAGACCCGTGAAATGACAAGAGAATTAGTGCTATAAACATGCTTCTTTCGTTGATTACGTGATTGTTTTCAGTGTACAAAATGATGTAGTTTCCCATCGTAATCAAAAACAATGAAGAAAAAAAAATATGAAAGCATATCCCTTTTTTGTTTTTGTATTTTTATGCACAATCTCTCCGCACATAGTGCCACTCAACCAGGTGCTTTTAAGTCCATCAACTTCAAACCTAATACAACTTTAGTAGTAGTACCAGTAGTAGTATTTTGTCATTTTCATCGCTTTCTATTGCGTTAATTAGCAACTGTTTCAAGTTGACTGCAAACCATAGTTTGACTATGGCGAAATTAATAGATTTGTATATTCAATTAAACGTGATGGTGCAAATTGCAAAATTTGGGAGGCTTATGCATCTGAAACCGGCAAGTGGCTTTTTAAGATCACAAAATTACTGAAGCCTGGTGCATGTTTTGAGCCTAGAGCGGTGTGATCCATGCTTTTGTCCCCTATCTCACCAAGATAATGTATGGAAAAAGATAGGCTCACGTTCCGTTCTTTACTGAAATTCTGCACTTTCTATTATAAACATAATTCGATCTTGACTAGTGTTCCTCTTTTTTCAAGTCCAAAATGTACAACCATGTGAAGCCTACAAGACCAAATCCAAAACGAAGAATTCCCAGCACAAAAAAATAAAAATAAAAATTATAGAGATATATCTTATTCTTGTTTATTCGACATTTGTGATATATTTTTCTTGCCGAATCATGTGGATCTTTAATGTCATTTGCATCTTAATTGAAGAATTAGCTGCTTTAATTAATCAAGCAAGTGCTATGATCCTTGACACCAGGGTCATCATGTTTGTCTTTTTGTCAAATTTTGGGACATCGTTCTCTTAATTCTAGAATTTCACCACATTTACTAGCTGATAATGAGTCAAACATTGAAGGAAAGGGATACAAAAAAAAAACAAAAACACATGTTGTGAATTCAGCAAGCCATGTGCCGGACTTGGTCTTTCCATTTTCTAATGTTCAGCACACCTTACTTTCTTGTCCAACTGCTAAAACTGTCCTTCCATATGTTACATCCAGTGGGAGTAAGTACTCCTTCCTGATCACGTTTACCTTGTTTGGTGAAATGAGGAATTACCTTGCACATCAGATCAGATGCTGGACACTTACATGCTGTATCTCTGAGCATCCTGTTGGTTGGAGGAAATTAAGATGCAAATAGTCAACAGTTTTAACAAATGATATAATCAGAAATATATAGCAAAATATGAGACATTAATGCATTTTGTAAGTTTGTCCGAAAGAAGAAGAAAATCTGTAAGTTGGATACTAAAGATCCAGTTGGTAAGGCAATTTAGGGCAAACAGACTAACCCACAATCTTTATGGCCGGTAGTCTAGATCCTCCTCCATGGCATTGGAAAGCTGAGGCTAATCACGAAAATAATGTGCCAAAAAGTTAGACATGGGTGACCTACCATGGTAAGAATGGGATGTGGAGCCCTTTTTGTCTCCACCTCTTTTCTTTTCTTGTCTTCACAATAATTCATTCTTATATCAAACACTATTTTTCTATTAGCAATAAAAAATTTCCATAATATCAAAAAAAAAAAAAATTAATTCCATTGTACCAAGTAATTAAAATTTATTGGTGCATGATTGATGCGATCATGAAGTCTTAATTAATTCTTATAATATGTTCAGAATTATTGAATATTTATTCTACTTTTTACTTATATAAATAATCTCATAGTAAATTATAAATTAAATATATATTGAAAAAAAAATCAAGATAATCCATTAGTCTAGTTAGGTGGCTTTCAAGTCCTAAATAGGCCAATGGGTTTCTTTTACAAATTAAAAGCCCTGGCAAGATTTTACACAGGCTAGATACTGGTAAAGCTTATTGGCCAAAATAAAGAAGATATTTGGTGAAGCTTCTATGGAGAACTAGTCTACATGTGACCAATTATTATATATTACAACTTCCTTCTTTCAAGTTCCATTCCCTAATATTAAATTAATTACATTTTGATTATTCAACCATTGGGTTCTTTTTCTTTTTCTTTGTATCTTGTGATGTTTTACTTTGCTATATTATACTTAAAACCGTATTGAGAAATATTCTACTAAATTCCTATGGGGAAAAAGAAATTGGAAAAGAGAAGTTTGGTGGTCAAAGTAAGCAGCATCTTTTTATTACATAAGACTGTTATAAAGAAGTAGCACCAACACAATTTCTTTGTCATTTATCGTAGAGTTTTGCATGGTCCAACTAGCACAAAAGTTTTGCGCTTTGTGAGGGGCGGGAAGAAGGAAGAGATTGGTGATGACTGATGAGCCCTACAGCAATAAGGAGACCTAGCTTTTTCCATTTTGTCATGTTTGATTAATATTATAAGCCAAGACTAGTGAGCAAAAGTCTAATCAAGTTGACAAGTTAAAATTTGTGAATAATTAAGATGGTTAGATTTTTTTTTTTTTAAAATAAATTTTATTCTTTCATCACGAGTAATGCCGTAGCAAGTGTTTAACTTAATTGACCAAAGACTTTAAATCTTGAAATCTTTTTCATATTATACCCACAAAATTCATTTATTTTTTTCAATTAACTACCTTTCATCCAAATTGTAAAGTGAGATTTGCATTTGAATCATATTACACTTAAATATTATTAAAGTTAAAAGGATAATTTGTGTAATTTAATTGAAAATAATAATAATAATAATAAGTATGTCTTTCCCAAACCAAGGCATGGGAAGTATTCCCTTTAGACTTATTCTCCATTTGTTATTATATGCTTTTGTTTTCCAAAATTCCAAGTGGATCGAGCCATATACCTAGCTAACTCTAATACATACAAGTTGAAGTAATCATTAATTAAATTTGATATAACGCCAGCTTACCTACCTGATAATTACAGAAGAACCGATTTTTTGTTTTTATTTTTTCCATTCAACAAGATTAATCTATTTATAAGTATTTTTGTACTTATTTCATGAATAATAAATGTATAACAGGGGCCAAGGATATGGTCCACCTATTTCTTGCAGTTTGCTGTCCTCACAATGGTCATATACCACAAATTTCATGTCAGTATACAATAAATTAATTAATGAACTGATGGGTTTGTAACTTTGATGTCTTTATGCCAAATAAAATTTAAAGATCCTATGAAATGCCTCGACAAGCTGGGTTGGGTCTATCCTATCCTCCATGGATAGCAATCTTAAAAATAAAAAGCTTTGATGTCATTATGCACACAAAACTAATGTTGGATTGTTATCTTCTCTCTTCTTTTTCTCTTGAGGACTCCGAAGCAATGGTTATGGTCATGGTCATGGTGATTATGCTACTATATGTTTTTACCCCCCTTCCTAATAAAAGAAGAGTAAGAAAACAATAGACACTTAGCTTCATCATGTCGAAGTACAACAAGTATAAATGTGTCCAGCATTGTACTTAACTTCATGATATGTCATTCTCCAGTTCTATATATATGTGCACGTTTTTACTATACCTTTTACCTGCTGTCCATTTCCCAGTTCTCAATTTTCACCTATAAATTCGTACAAATAATGTTTGTCAGTGAATTTTGTGAAGTACTGGGGTGCCAAAAAGATTGGAGACAAAGGTCTATATGTATGCTACGGTAGATGATGTCTTGTTCCTTTAAGATGTTAAGTCTCACTCTCAATTTCGTGTTTAAAGCCGTACACTTACTGGTTTCCATGGAGATGGACGCATACGGTATACCATATTTCAGCAAGTTGCTTCTTTTATAATTGAAAATAAGATGGTAGGGTGAAAAGAATCAAAGGAGAATGTTAATATCGGTGCCCATCCTTATTTTCAAAACGAACTAATATGGCACCATAAGCGTTAAATCATAGTTATAATGAGACGGTTAGAACATCACTATAAGCCATTAATAAAAATGAGCAGCTGACGGAGAGTTTGCTGAATTGTTTAGTTGCAGATGCTCCACTGTACCTAATGCCCTCTGTCTGATTTGACAAATTCGTAGGTTTAAATTCAAGTAGCAAGGCTTCCTTAGCACACACAACTAACTTGTTTAGTTTACTTGCTCAATAGAAAGAAAAAACAGGGTATCAACAACAAACATAGATACCATATCTTGCTGGCAAAGTGTTTTTTTTGCCTAGCCTCTCCAATCTCCATCAAAAAATGATAAAAATTGTGACTTTCACCTGTCCAAATTGTTTAGACTAAGGTCAAAAATTATTTGGTGTTCAATTTTTTTGCAAACGTGTATAATGTTTGGTCACTTATTCCCCTTTTTTATTCCATTATTATGATTTAAAATGAAGGACATACTTACCTTTGCAAGGCACTTTTTTTATTTTTATTTTTTAGTTCAATGGTTGAATTATATACAATATAATTATCATTTTTTATAAATAGTTTTATTTTTTTGCTCAATAATTATTTTATATATTGATGATAGAGTTTTTAAACTTTGACATAATATTTTAAAAAGTTATTTAAATTATTCAAAAAAATTTAAATAAATTTTATTTTTTTATTGCTTTCAATCCAGTCGATCCAAATTAACTCTTATAATTAATGTAATGGTTGATTTAGTCAAATAACACTTATCTTTTTATTGTACATGATGTTGATGTGACATATTAAGATATCATAATAGATAATGATCTAATATATTAATAAGACATGATAATATAACATGACATTTTCACTCTTTATATTAGCACCACATGGGTATAAAATAATAAGTGATATTTTGACTAATAGTAATTAGTTAANACCACATGGGTATAAAATGATAAGTGATATTTTGACTAATAGTAATTAGTTAACCATTAATTATAAAAGTTTATTTGATTTAAAAATAAAAATATAAAGTCTTATTGGACATAATAAAATAATAAAGATTTATAATTAATTTTTTTACACAATTTAAGAGCTTTAATTATATATAAATAATTAAGGATATATCCTAAAATATCCGATTCTTCAAAATTTAACCAAAAAAAAAATCAATTAAGAATGATATATTTAATTAAGGGACCAATTACACTCAAGCAAAAAAAAAATTAATGACTTTTAAACTATGTCGAGATGGTAAAGTTCTCAGACCCACATATCACAACAGTTTTATTTTAGGGGAATTGTGTTTATTAGAGATGAACCATATGAAATAGTATTGAATTCCAACCTTTTCCCCCCGGGCCTACTTCGAAAATTTAAACATCTCTTCTTTTATTGCTTGATGTTATACTAAGAAGCTTTTCTTCTTTTCTTCCTGCTCAAGCTTCTTTAATTTATGCTCAATATCCGCCTATTCCTTTTCTGACTTCATAGAATCCTTCTTTCAATCCTAAAGTCTGTATTTTCCTTTATCGAGCCCCTTATTTGCTACTTTTGGTCCAGCAGATCCCACTTTTCCAATCTTCTGTACTGCTTTTTTTAGTTTTCTTAATTTCTTTAAAAAGCAGATGCCACTCCCCTTTTAAAATCTTACCAAAAAAATAAAAAAATCCTACTATTAGCTCCATGATTTATGCCAATTGCCGCCATGTCAAATATCTTATTCCCATTTTCTTGAACCAACAAAAATATAAGCGCTGTAACGTTCTAAATGCTCCAACATTTATTTTTATGACAACTTTTTTGGGTTAAATTATTAATCACATCATGGTTCACCATGTCATATGGTATGAGATATTCTGCCGACAATATTTCTATTTAGTTAAGCTGGGCATTTTCAGGAGAAATTTTCCATTTCAAGTATACAGGAAAAAAAATTAATTATTATTACATTGTTTATTAAATTTCCCCTTCGTTTTTTTCTTTGTTGGTCTTTTCCTTTTTCGCTTTTTCTTAATCTGGGTTGAGTCAGTGGACTATAACACCTGCAAATCTGCTTAATTCTATGGTTTGGGTCATACACAAGACAGCATCAATCAGTAAGTAAGAAATTATACACAATTTTGCCGACAAGATTTCATCAGTAATAACTTTTTTATTTTCTGTGACATGCATGTTTGCTAGGACATGAATCAATCAGACCAAATGTAATAAGGTCAGAGACAGTTTAGCTTGGGCAAAAAGATCATCAAAATCAGCTGAGAAACGCCCCACTTTGATCTTCTGAAAATGATAGCCGCCCGCTACTCTGAGAAAAAAATTTTCCCCTCTCAACGACCTTTTGCTTTTTGGCTTATTTGGAGTACAATCCTGCCTTGTTTGGTTAAAGAATTTTTGGATATATAAACGATGATAATGGCACAATTTGCGTTGCTTAGTAAGGTGTTTTTGCTTTGCTCAACTGAACTCTAGACACAAAAACAAAACCAGTAATCATAGTAGTTATAAACTGGCCCTCACATTAATTAAGGATAATAATCACAAAGATCAAAACAATTGTTATAATTGCAAATTAACGCATGGAAACCAAGTTTATAAAGCTGAGTACTGTTTTCAGTCCAAGCTGGACCTCTACTCTTCTTTTATGTTCAAGAGACCCCATGGGTTTAGCATAGTGGTAAAAGATATTTCTCTTTTTTTTAAAAAAAAAAAATTGATTCGACTCATTGAATGAAGAAAATTACTTTTTTATTATATAAATTGTTGGAGGTCAAAAGGAATGTGGGTAGTTACTACTTCATATCTCAAAGTTCATATTCAACACAAAATGTGTGGTACAACCTAGTATTTCTCGAGTTACTGACTCCTTTATCATTAACTATCCTTGGGTTAAAAGTGAAGTCAAAAGTTTACGACTCAGAACCTAGAGCACAAGTCTTGCATTAATCAACTTTTAATTGCTGCTCCTATTAATCAAATTCAGACAGGACTTTTCATGATTTGTTGTCCCTTGTCACCCTTGTTCTTCAGAGGGAAAAAAAAAAACATGTTAAGTTCCTAGACATGCGTTGTAACCCAAAAACCAAGAGTCCTAAATGAGCAAATCATGAGAAAAGAGATTGATGGCAACCAAAAAGGTGAATCTGTCGAATTGGTAATCCATCACATTGGCAGATTATGAGAATTCCATATTTTCAGGACACTTTTTATATATGGGCTGACAATTTGATCACCTCATTGCTCAAATGCAGTATTTTTTTTTATAGCCTCTTCTGCATGATTTAGTTCAATACATTTGGATTGGACCGAAGCTTATCAGCGACTAGCAGTACCTAGAAGTCAAACAATTGTGATTTATCAAATGCTTTCTCTTTTGAAAAAGAAAATGAGATTAGGGCCAATGATTGAGGCCCAAAGTTGAGCTAAGATTTGCTCCATGTTTGGTTTTGGTAAGAACTAAGGAAGGAAATAGAAAGGGGGAAACATAAGAAAAGAAGAAAGAACATACCAAGGAAAGGATGAAAAGTTGGTTTTCTTTCTTGTGTTTGGTATGGAAATGGAGGAAAAGAAAGAGATTATGAGTTAAAAGTTGTAAATAAAATTACCAACTTAACTAGAAAATTTATTTTTCTTTCAATTTAGAAGGAAAGAAATGGTCCAAATCCATTCATTTTCCTTTCTACCAAACATAGAAAGGAAAACAAAGAAACACTAGTTTTCTTCCACTCTCTTTCCTTCTTTCCTCTTACCAAACATAGTGTTGATGGGCTGAAATTTTGGACCGGACTGTGATCTATTAATTCCTAACCCACAAAAGCCCAGTCCAAAGAATAAAGACAGTTCTCTAATGCGGTAATGTGGCCTTCGCTGAAGTTCGGCCTTGACTCCTGCTCACTGACCGTATGTTTATTTAATACCCCTTTCTCTCTTTTCTTGGGCTTGGATCAAACTGTAGGCCCTGGTTAATGCGGTTCATGCCTTTGATAGACATGTTGTTATTGGACCACTGGGCTGATTTTCTCTAACTGAGCTCCAATGAATCATTTCTCAGTTTATAATATTGCATCATGTCATTTAATTTGTTTAAATTTATTTACAAACATTAAAATAAGATTCACGATCCAAATTTTAATTTCTTTGACTTTATTAATTTACAATTCCATTCAAAACTATATCATAATAGGACCATGAAATTGTGACTCTTGTCTAACGAGTAACGAAATTGAAAGATTCATACGGCAACACTGGATAAAACAAATCGAGGGATCAAATTAGTATCCAAACAAATCATGGATTCCCTTTTTTCTCAAAACAAAGTCAAGGACAAGCACCTCGGAAAACTATACTTGGACAAACTTGTCTTATCCAAAGGATCTAGGCTTGTTGGAAGGGAAAACGTTTATATTGTTATGAAATATAATTTGAAAAAATAGTTATGAAAGAAAAATATAATAACAAAAAAAGATCTTATTCAGATTTGTATTTACAAATGAAATGAAGGGTTTATTTATAGGCTAATAATCTTTTATTTAGATAAAATTTACAAGATTATGATAATATTAATGGATTTGACTTGGATGAATTAAATTCTACTAGTAATGTTAATCTAATCTAATCTATATCTAAATCTAAATATAAATAATCAAATATAAGACTTTAAACCAAATTACACTCTTTGTCTGACTAGTTGGGCTATTTGGCATGTCTTGACTGTTTGGTTTGATCTGAACACTTAGATTGTAACATAATGAACACTCACACATATATTTATAACATTACCCATTGAATGTCCATTGTATTAAAAATATACCTCATTAAAACCTTATTACTGATGAGAAAAAATTCGAGTGAATGAAAAAAAGTACATAGTTCTTTTCAATAATATGCTTTTGAAATACTGTCTCATTAAAAACTTTATTGAAAAAACTCAATAATAAAAACCTTGACAAAGAAAAATAGTACAAAATGTATTTTACTCTCTTTGATAACTGCATTATTTAAGATTTTTAAAATAACGCATTCCAATATTTTATACTAACTTTTCAAATATTACAGTAGGAAAATCTTTGGTGAATAAATTTACTAGATTGTCACTTGAACGAATTTGTTGAACACTAATATCACATTTTCCTTGGAGATCATGATTGAAAAAGAATTTTGACGAAATATGTTTTGTCTTATCACCTTTAGTGTATCATTCCTTTAATGTGGCTATGCAAACGGTATTATCCTCACATAACGTTGTTGAATTTTTTTCTTGGTTGACAAGTTACACGTTTCTCAAATATGTTAAGTTATAAATCTTAATCAGATATATTCACGGCTTGCCTTATGAATTGTTAAAACTTCTGCATGATTAGAAGAAATATCAACTATAGATTGTTCTATAAAACATTATAAAATAATTGTACCCCCACATGTAAATAAGTAACTTATTTTGAATCAAACTTTGTGTAGATCAAATAAATATTTTGTATTCACATAATCAATTAAATCTAATTTGAATATATTTGAGTAATATAAGCCTATATCTATTGGTCCTTAGAGATATCAAAATATATATTTAATTCCATTCAAATATATTCAAGTTGGAGAAGAATTATATCTTGCTAATAAATTTATACCAAATGATATATTAAGTCGTGTATTGTTAGCATGATACATTAATACTCTGAAATATGATACTTCAATATCAAGAACTTATTCATCATTCTCATGAAGTTGGAAAAGGTCATTTTTCACATCTAGTAATCTTACAACTGTAGACACTCAAATAAAATAAAAAATTTAAATTAAATTAAATTAAATTAAATTAACAATAAATAAAAAATATATAAAAAAATAAAAAATAAAAAATAAAAAAATAAAAAAATAAAAAAAAATCGGGATGGCTGGGCGTACGCCCAGCCATCCCGTCGCCTTCCCATCCCCCACCCACTACGCGTGAAGTGGGGGGCTCTGACCACCAACTCCAGGGGGTGGCAGAACCCCCCCTCGCCGGGTTGTCCAAAAAATTGGACAACCCGGCTCTTTAAAAACCCTGCAAAAAAGAGAGAGAGACGGGAGTTAGCCACAAAAAGGGGAGAGAAAGAACAAAAAGAAAAACAAGGAGAAAAGGGTGAGATCCGGGAGAAAAGGGAGAGGCCGACGGAAGGGGAGATCCGAGCGAAGAGAGAGAGAGATCGACGGAAGGTTCAGATCTGAGCGAAGAAAGAGAGAGATCTGCCGGCAAGTAGGGAGAAGAGAGAGGGAGGTCGGCGAGAAGAGAGGGGAAGACACCGGCGCCGGCGGGGAGAGGAAGAGTTTTAGAGAGAAGGCAGAGGGAGAGGTTGGCTAGAGAGAGAAAAAAAGTGAGAAAATGAATAAAAAAAGCCGAAAAGGGATTTTATACCCAGAGTAAGTACGCCTAAACGGCGCCGTTTCAGTGAAGTGAAGGATTCCAAGGGTCGGCGCCTAAACGACGTCGTTTGAGGGAGTCTCCAGAGCCCAAAACGGTGCGTTTAGGAGAGGGCCAAGCGGACCAAGGAAGCAGGCCAGGCAGACCTCCGCGCAGCCCAGACCACTTGGGCCCTCCTTCCGGCCCAAGCAAGGTGAGGCCCAACCCATTTTTTTTTGTAGATTTGGGCTCATTTAGTTTATTTTATTTATTTGTTTAGTTTTAATAAAGATATGTAAATAATAAAAAATATTAATATTATAAAAATATTGGAAGGCTTGCAAAAATAAAATAAATAATAATAATAGTAATTTATGATGCAAATATACATATTATATTATATTTTTAGATAAAAAAATAAAAAAAATAAAAAATAAAAAATATATAAAATAAAATAAAAATAGTGATAATAATAAAATGAAAAAAAACAAATAAATAATAGTAATAAATAATATAATTGGAAGAAAATATTTGAGTATTACCACCAAAAAGGGGGCAAAGAGTTGCCTCTTTCCGGTGGATATTTTCGGGTACGAAGTCAGAGACGGATTTTCACCGAAGCGTCGGGATAAATCCGAACTCTAAACT